>NC_089504.1:326308583-326584327 GCF_036850995.1 Saccopteryx leptura
CATAGAAACAGTTTACCATGTACCAGGCCCAGGCCCTCCACTAAGCATTTCACCTGGATCATGTCATGTAATTCTCATAACAAATTTATGAGCTATATATCATTCTTTCCATTTAATGAAGAAATTAAGGTTTAAAGTGATTGAAGAAATAGTTGTAGTAGAGCCAGGTCACAAGGGAAAGCAGTATGTTGTACTAGTTAAGAGCTTGAGGTCTAGATTTGGACAGCTTGGGTCTGAATTCTGGCTCTCCTGTCTATCAGATTTGTAATTCTGTTCCAGTTTCAGTTTAGTGTCATACTGACAGTTTTCCAAGTTTCTTAGGATTAGTGTGAAGATAAATTAGAGATAATGCATGAAAATGTAGTACAGTACCAGGTACACAGTAAATCCTCAATAAATAGTAATTTATGTTGTTTTATTGTTACTGTTGGAACAATCTTTAGCATTCCCTCTTTTCTGTTGGCTGAAAGCGATCACCCAGTACCCACAGGAAGTACCCTTTGAGCGTATCCCATAGGGTAGCTTTAATCTTTAAAAGCTACCCACAGGAGCCTGACCTGTGGTGGTGCAGTGGATGAAGCGTCAACCTGGAACGCTGAGGATGCCAGTTTGAAACCCTGGTCTTTCCTGGTCAAGGCACATACAGGAGTTGATGCTTCCTGTTCCTCCCCCCTTCTTTCTCCCTCTACTCTCTCTAAAATGAATAAATAAAATCTTTAAAAATAAATAAATAAATAAATAAAAGCTATCCACAGGAAGTAGCCCTATGGGTGTAAGTTTAGGCCCTGGTCAGCAAAGTGCGGCTCGCGAGCCACATGCGGCTCTTTGGCCCCTTGAGTGTGGCTCTTCCACAAAATACCATGTGCAGGCGCTACCTTGGTAAGGAATGTACCTACCTGTATAGTTTAAGTTTAAAAAATTTGGCTCTCAAAAGAAATTTCAATCGTACTGTTGATATTTGGCTCTGTTAACTAATGAGTTTGCCGACCACTGGCCTAGTATAATAGTTCTTTAACAATGGAAATTATTTTCAAAATAAAATTGAATGTGGAGCCCTAATCTGTAAGTAAGGTAAAAGTGGAACTACCTTGGTTGAAGTCTGATGGTTCAAGTCAGGTGTAGAACCCAGACCACCAGTATGTGGTGATGTCCTTGCTTTTCATGTAGCCCTGATAGATTTTCACAGTGCTCTGGGGCTCTGTGAAACTTAGTTGGAAACCTACTGGTGTGGCATTTTGGAATCTGTATACTTTTTTGTTAACTAGTATAAACACTAGGCAACATTTGTTTAGCCACATGCTAGATACCAGGGTTTGGTTACCTGATAGTGGTGGCCTCTGGGAAAGAGGGCTTGAATAATACTGGTCTGTGAGAACTTGTTTGATTTGTAATTCCAATTGCTTTTTTAAGGAAGAGTATATGTTTATAGCACCTGTATGACTTTGAAAAATATCTAGACAGAAAAATAGAACAAGGAGCAAAGATGACCATATTAAATGTTAATTACTTTTGGGGGCAGAAATATGAGTCACTCTTACTTTCTTTGTACTTTTCTGTTTTCAGGTTTTATTTCCTCAAAATTTCTTAAAAGTAGAAAAGGAATAAAAATATTTTAATTTGTTGTCAATAAAACGGGGGAGATGGGAGATTTCAAACTAGGAGAAATCCACTTTGCTCTTGGAAAGAAACCAAAAAGAAAAGACAAACTATTTGCTGGTCAATTAGGGAGCCTTTCTTAGTTCTGCATTATCATTGCAGTTTTGGTGTTTGTTGTTTTTTTCACACCATAGGTGCCAGAACCTATGATCACCTGAAGAAGACGCGAGAGGAGGAGCGCCTTAAGCGCACCATGCTCTCTGAAGTCCTCCAGTACATCCAGGACAGCAGTGCTTGCCAGCAGTGGCTCCGCCGGCAGGCCGACATGTGAGGCCCCTGGCCAGGGCAAAAGAGCACCCTTTCATTCTTGACATGCGTTTTCAGGCTTTTCCATGGGCACAGTCCCCATGGGAGAGTAATAATTGGGTAGCTGGAAGAATTCAGGAAACTTTAGGAGTCTCTCTCAGAAACAGTGCCATACTGACAGTTTTGAGAAACATAACTGACCTCCTAGAATCCTACTTTGCTACTTTAAAAGTAGGTAAATTCCCTCCACCCATGTCTTCTCTCTCTCTCCCCGTATGTATCGGTGTTATTTTCAGAGGAGGATTGTATTCCTGTCTTTCCCCAGAAATGGTCTCTGTGATGTTTGGGCCTTAGAGCTCTTAACAAATCCAAGTGATTTCTCCTCCTGGAACAGATGTCTTTTCCTGGTTAGTACAGTGCAATAATCTGTAAAACATGTGCAGTCTATCTTATTACATCTCTTCAAAGTAACCAATCCAATAAATGGCAACCAGTCCCACATGGGCTTTTGGAAATTGCCTTCTGTGATGTGACATAAGTTTAACTTCCTCTTTTTCCTTGTAGTGATTCTGGCCTGAGTCCTGTTCCGATGGCTTCAAATTCAGGTAATGATCTTTCAAGCTAGGACGAGTCTTGATTGTAAAGTTTTCATTCTAGAGATTGTGGTGACCCAACAATCCCTCCCCACTTTGTGGGATCAGGGTGCTTAGAAAGAATAACAGTAATTATGTGTTGTCCCAGTTTATAAGGATCAACTTTTCAGAATCTTCATGGTCAGACAGGGACTATCCTCAGGGTTAGAGTACAGACACTGGGAAGAACAAACTCAAGAGAGGTGGTTTTTTTTATTTAACAATGTCTGGGAAGTTAGTTTACTGTGGTTGTATCTACCACAGATTTCAAGATTTGTCTCAAAGGGATAAATGCGTTTATCCCTTTGAGGTTTTGTATCCTATATGAGCAAAGAGGCATGTTACCTGCCAGAAATGCAAGGATTTATTTTTAAGTTGGAGACTTAAGGTACTTCCATTTCTCTTTAAATCTTTGGTTATGTCCTATTTGGAGAATGGTTTACAGAGATAGATAGATTAAGCCAGTGTTTCTCAACTGCTGGTCCTTCAGAAATATCTTGCCAGTCCATGAAAGAGTTAGCCACCCTGATGTTGTATGAAGATTATAGACCCAGTCATTATAGACTCTATCATCTTCATACAACATTAGGGTGGTTCTTTCATGGACCAACACGAAATTTCTGGCTGACCGGTGGTTGAAAACCACTGGCTTAAGCTATATAATATCTGATAACCCTTGTTTCTTGATGTGGTAGATTAGCCACTTTCCCAAGTCAGAACTTACAGACCACTCCACTGTTCAGAAACAGAATAATCTAAAAGATGACCCACTTGCAATTTTACCATTCTTTTGACGTTTGGAACAATTGACCTGTGATGATCCCATTCAAATCTCTCAGTAATTAAGGATCTACATAGGACTCAGAAAGGCCACATTAGTGATGATATTTTTTTCATTCCTTTGTTTTAAGTAATTTTAAAAAAAATTTTATTCATGGGATAGATTAATGCTGCCATGATCTGAAGAGGGAGGATTTTTCTGTGTCCTCATCCTATATGAAATGGCTAAACAACAACAAAAAAATTTTACTCATTTATTTATTTATTTATTTACAGAGACAAAGAGAGTCAGAGAGAGGGATAGACAGGAACAGAGAGAGATGAGAAATCAATCATTAGTTTTTTGTTGCGACACTTTAGTTGTTCATTGATTGCTTTCTCATATGTACTTTGACCGTGGGGCTACAGCAGAGTGAGTAACCCCTTGCTCAAGCCAGCAAGGGGTTACTCACCTTGGGTCCAAGCTGGTAAGCTTTGCTCAAACCATATGAACCCACACTCAAGCTGGCGACCTTGGGGTCTCAAACCTGGGTTCTCCACATCCCAGTCCAACGCTCTATCCACTATGCCACTGCCTGGTCAGGCTCATTGATTTTTAGAGAGTGAAACAGAGAGAGAAACATCGACCTGTTGTTCCACTTATTCATGCCGTTTATTCTTGTATATACCCTGACCAGGGATCAAACCCACAACTTTGGCATGTTTGGACAATGCTCTAACCAACTGAGCTACCTGGCCAGGACCTTCAAGTAATTATTTCTTAATACTTAAAGGAGAAAAGAGAGTCTTTTCAGGAGTAACCAAGACAGCAAAATATAAGTTTTATATATTTCTTACTTCAGCCTCTCCTCGCCAGTCTAAGCACAGAAATACAAATAACTTCATATTGGCTAATTAGAATTAATGAGCTAACATGACCATGCAATGATGGCATTTGTGTTTTCTGAACCATCTGCACTCATTTTTTCTTGCTTCCTAGGCTGGTGTTAGCCTTCTTCACCCCTGTATTTATGTTGAGGAGACCCCTTGCTCCTCATGGTCTGTGGTGGTCCTAAGGCAAATTAAACTTGGAAACCTGGATTCTTTTTTTTTTTTTTTTTTTTTTTTTAATAAATAAATTTTTATTTTAATGGGGTGACATCAATAAATCAAGGTACATACATTCAAAGAAAACATTTCCAGGTTATCTTGTCATTTAGTTCTGTTGCATACCCATCACCCGAAGAGAGATCGTCCTCCGCCACCCTCCATCCAGTTCTCTCCGTACCTCTCCCCTTCCCCCTCTCCTTCCTTCCCTCCCCCCACCCCCCGTAACCACCACACTCCTGTCCATGCCTCTTAGTCTCGCTTTTATGTCCCACCAATGTATGGAATCCTGCAGTTCCTGTTTTTTTCTGATTCGCTTATTTCACCCCGCACAATGCTACCAAGACTCCACCACTCCTGTAAGTGATCCGATGTCATCATTTCTCCTAGCTGAATAGTATACCATGGTGTATATGTGCCCCATCTTCTTCATCCAGTCCTCTATTTTTTTTAAAGTGATTAAAAGCCTTTAAGCAAACTCTTGGCCAATACAGCAAGAATCCATAAAAGAGTAGTGTCCTTAACATGTTCACCAAGTCCAAGTTGGCCCCATCACCATGCCAAATCCCTGAAAAATGCAACCCAACCATAGTTCAGTCTGTTAGGAGCTGTCACAGGGAGCAGGAGTCCAGGAAAGTTCCCCACAGGAAAAGTCCGCATGGCATTGGAATTGTCACCATTCTATACTTTGCAGCTCATGTCCAAGTCCCAATGACCGCTGCTTCTAGCTGGTAATGATTCAGGTAGACTGGAAGAAACCTGGATTCTTGATTGTAACTTGGCCTCTGCTAACATTGGTGAGGCAGAAAATGATTTTAGTCTCCCTTTTTGAGCGTTTAGGGCAGGGGTCTCAAACTCGCGGCCTGCCCACCAATTTTGTGCTGCCCGCAGACTAATCAAACTTTGTGGATTAGTCTGCGGGCCGCACAAAATTGGTGGGCGGGCCGCATGTGGCCCGCGGGCCCGAGTTTGAGACCCCTGGTTTAGGGTAAGGCTAGCCCGTGGGTTATGGAGAACATCTGTCCCCTTTGTTGATTTTGCAGAAAAGCGTTTTGAAGCAGAGCAGCCTTCTCTGTTAACAGTCCCTCCCCCTTCTCTCCACCACCTAAAAGGCAACACCCATAAAACTCAGTACATGGTCTGTACTTTCTTTTGTGTAACTCAGTCTATCCATCCCCAGCTGATCTCAAACAAATTATTCAAAACAAACCAAAAAGTTGTGCACATCAAGCTTCCCATGCTGGGCAGTATCCTCATGCTTAGGTTTCTTAGGTATGTGAGTTCACCTTAGCCTCTACTTTGCCACATAATAGCTCATTGTTCCTCTGTGTGGATCTTTCTGGTAAACAGGGCTACTTTGGAAGGAACAGATATTCCCTCACGTAATAAATAAGAAAGGCCTTTTGCTGGCCTAACAGTCTGCCTTTGATCTGAAGGCAAATGGTACTTGGTTAATGACCCTGTTTGCCTTGTACTGCTGGCAGAGCCTCGAGGGTTAGGAAATGTCTTGTGCAGAGTTGTGATTTCCATTCATTAGCTGTTAAGGCAGGTAGTGTAGGACTTTTCTTGACCGGATGAGATCTGGGCTTCAGATTTTAGAATCTCCTCTTTGGTTCAGAAGACACAGGTAATAACTACTGTGTTAGGTAGTCATAGCTGATGCTGAAATAGTGTATGTGTTTTTTAAGAGAGCAAAGACACAGATATTACCGTTTTTATTTTCAAATGACTGTTGTTTTGCCTGTGTTTCTAGTTAAGTTGGGCCTGAGGGGACTGGTGGAATTTCTTACAGCTGGATATGACCTTGTACCTAACTGGCCTGGCTGCGGTGAACTTTGTTATATTTTATACCACTTGTATGAAATATATGACCTTTTCTGTCTGTGTCTATAGGTAGACGAAGTGCGCCACCCTTGAACCTTACAGGCCTCCCTGGCACAGAGAAGCTGAACGAGAAAGAAAAAGAGGTAATAGAAAGTAAAAGAGGCCCTGGCCGGTTGCCTCAGCGGTAGAGCGTCGGCCTGGCGTGCAGGAGTCCCGGGTTCGATTCCTGGCCAGGGCACACAGGAGAAGCGCCCATCTGCTTCTCCACCCCTCCCCCTCTCCTTTCTCTCTGTCTCTCTCTTCCCCTCCCGCAGCCGAGACTCCATTGGAGCAAGGTTGGCCTGGGCGCTGAGGATGGCTCTGTGGCCTCTGCCTCAGGCACTAGAGTGGCTCTGGTCGCAACAGAGCGACACCTCAGATGGGCAGAGCATCGCCCCCTGGTGGGCGTGCCGGGTGGATCCCGGTCGGGCGCATGCGGGAGTCTGCCTCCCCGTTTCTGGCTTCGGAAAAATACAAAAAAAGAAAGAAAGAAAAGGAGCTAGAGGAAAGAGCAGGGGTTGAAAAATCACTAAATTGTCATTACAAGATCAAATGCCATTTGCTCTGCTTACCTATGGTTCTGCACATATGGTTCTAGCCTGCCCTAAGAGGCTAAAAGCCACAGAGCTAACCGCCATAGGTTTCAGAGGACTCCTTCCCTTACTACCTCACCACCATTTGCCTTCTGAGAGAAGAACATATGATATATAAATCTAAAGAATAGCAACTGTCATTTATTGAGTATTTACCATATACCAAGCACTTCATGTAAGTGAAATTATTTTTTTTTAATAAACAGTTTTTATTTATTTATTTTTATTTATTTTTTTACAGAGACAGAGAGAGAGTCAGAGGGATAGACAGGGACAGACAGACAGGAATGGAGACAGATGAGAAGCATCAATCAGTTTTTCGTTGCGTGTTGCAACTTCTTAGTTGTTCATTGATTGCTTTCTCATATGTGCCTTGACTGCGGGCCTTCAGCAGACTGAGTAACCCCTTGCTGGAGCCAGCAACCCTGGGTCCAAGCTGGTGAGCTTTTGCTCAAGCCAGGTGAGCCTGCACTCAAGCTGGCGACCTCGGGGTCTCAAACTTGGGTCCTTCCACATCCCAGTCCAATGCTGTATCCACTGTGCCACCACCTGGTCAGGCGAAATTAATTTTTTATAAACCTAAAAACTCATATGAAAATGATTATTTCCTACAAGAACAGTCACTTTGACTTATGCACTTTTTCCAACAATAGAACCATCACTTAAAAGATTTTTGGAGTTGTCTCCATAGCATGTTTATAAGCATATAAAAGGAATTCACTGTCGTATATAGTCACACATTAATTTTGATTTAAAAATGGCGTGACTGGCCCTGGCCAGTTGGCTCAGTGGTAGAGCATTGGCCCGACATGGACAACATCCCAGGTTTGATTCCTGGTCAGCACACAGAAGAAGTGACCATCTATTTCTCCACCCCTTTTTCTTTTCCTTCTCTCTCTATCTCTCTCTTCTCCTCCCACAGCCATGGCTCAGTTGGAGCAAGTTGGCCCCAGGTGCTGAGGATGGCTCCATGGCTTTCGCCTCAGGCACTAAAATAGCTCAGTTGCCAAGCAACGGAGCAGTGGCCCCCAGAAGAGCAGATCATCACCTAGCAGGGGGCTTGCCGGGTAGATGCCAGTTGGGGCGCCTATGGGAATCTGTCTCTCTGCCTCCTGTTTCTCACTTAAGAAGAAAAAAAAATGGCCTGACTCATTTTGCTCTTCTATTATTATCATCTTTTGTTCCTCATATGCTCCTTTTACAGTTCCCAAGATCAGTGTCCCCGTCTGCCACTTTGAACTATTAACTCCAGTCAGACAGTAAGGAAGAGTCAAAGAGAAGGGTCTATTTTATCCACTAGAAAAATTAAAGAACGGTATGTTATATCCAGGTGTTGCTAAAAAATAGCCCAGGCCCCCCTGATTCAGTACTGAATGGCCTGGAGCTTTAAGCAGTTTCTCTCCGTACCCACAGAAAGTCAGCTTAGACTGCTCATTGCTAGATAATGGCAAGTACACTGGAATGAGCCAACTTTCTAGATTTTTAGCAGCTTAAGTGGCCTCTCTAAGCAAGGTCTCTATATCCTCTCCCTCCAAAGTAGGAAATATAATCACAAAAGCAGGGACTCCTGCTTTCCAGCAATATTAAAAATTATGTGATTCACACTGGGAATCCAAGTATCTGCAGCCCCACCCCCACTGTGCAGTGTGGCTCTTCCCTGACTGGCTTGTGTTGGAATGTGCTGGACCTTTACTCAGGCTGCTCCTCAGGACACATGCGTGTGTTCCCTGGCAGGCCCAGGTGGGCCAGCTGAGTCAGGCTAAAGGCTCTCCCAGCATTATATCCTGGCTTTCTCTTCCTGAGAGCCTGTCTTTAGTGAGTACTGTAGTCCCTCCAAAGAAGAGACTAAGTGGAATGTAGTCCAGCCACCCAACAACTCCTATTAATAGTTGGAGGTTGATGTCACTCCTTGAATTTTTTTTTTTTTTTTTTTACTCCTTGAATTTTATTTTGGCTATCTCTGCTGGATTAAGTTGGGAGAATGAGAGATGTTAATGTTGATTAAATTTGCTATGTCTTACAGCTCTGTCAGATGGTGAGGTTGGTCCCAGGAGCCTATTTAGAGTACAAATCTGCTCTGTTGAATGAATGTAACAAGCAAGGAGGCCTGAGACTGGCACAGGCAAGAACACTCATCAAGATAGATGTGAACAAAACCCGGAAAATCTATGATTTCCTCATTCGAGAAGGATACATCACTAAAGCCTGAGGCTCTATGGACTTGGGATCTGAAATCACAGATTTGGAATGTGATGGACCAAAGGACAGTGTGGATGTTCTTGAGCTGAATTCTCATTGTACAAAGAGGGGAACGACAAAGGAAACCTTAAGCTGCTATAATGTCTACTTAATTCTCTACCCTGTGCTTTCAAACACTCTTGTTGTTGGTATTGTGCCGCAGAGTTAGGTGCTAGATAAGCTATTATTAAGTGTGAGTGGGCATTCGTTCCTAACACCTCTTGTAACTAAAGCAGGAACCATAGTACCTCACATCTCAGTGTTGGTAGAAATAGAACTCACCCAGTCTTCAGTCCCAGGGGTCCAGCGTAGACTCTAGTATTTGAGTGGTTGGTTTTCTGAGCATTAGTTTTGTCTTTAAACAATATAGACAAATTTAAAGTTAAGTAAAAGGTTGTAGGATGTGAGAAAGCTTTTCTTCTGAAGATTTTTTGAAGTTGACAACTTATGTTTATGAGCAAAGGGGAGGAAAATCTCCCTGTGATGGACTTGTCCTGAACTGCATCTTTAACTTTAATGTCTGGCTTTGTACTTTGCAGTCTGTCTAATCTGCAGTAGACTTGAGGAGGTGGCATCGGATATAAAACATCTTTATTATTTTTAGAATTAATGGATTAAAATGTTTTCTGCTTAATTTGAGGGTGTGTCAAATATTCCGATAACTAAAGCACACTTAGGGTATTGGATGCCCAGCTCATCATGCTGCACTGTCTTTCCTAACGTGTGTGTCCCGGACTCACCCTGGTCTTACCCTGGGTTTCCTGGGATTCCAGGCCTGAGGATGAAGATGATACAATTAACCTCCATTTTGCTTTGATTGAGACCTGAACCTTAATTTCTTAATGGGAAAAGGCCAGCCTGAAATAAAAGCTGCTTTTACAACAAAAGTCAAGTAGTTTTTTGGGTTTTTTTTGTTTTGTTTTTTTTATAGGGACAGAGCGAGAGTCAGATAGAGGGATACATAGGGACAGACAGACAGGAACGGAAAGAGATGAGAAGCATTAATCATCAGTTTTTCGTTGTGACACCATAGTTGTTCATTGATTGCTTTCTCATATGTGCCATGACTGCGGGCCTTCAGCAGACTGAGTAACACCCCGCTCGAGCCAGTGACCTTGGGTCCATGCTAGTGAGCTTTTTGCTCAAACCAGATGAGCCTGCGTTCAAGTTGACAACCCTGGGGTCCCGAACCTGGGTCCTTCCGCATCCCAGTCTGACGTTCTATCCACTGTGCCACTGCCTGGTCAGGCAAAAGTCAAGTAGTTTTATAAATGGGACTCCGTTGATAGGAGGGTGAGGAGCTACCACATCTGAAACATGGTCCTCAAAACTTTTTGCAGAATAGTCAAACTCAGTCATGGTTATCCCATTTCTATTAAAAAGAAACTTATATGTAGAAATAAGTTCAGAATCTGCACAAATTACCTCTAGTACCTGATTTTTTCATTCTTTCAACATTCAAAGTATCTAATTAAAAATATGCTTGTTGGAAGTATCTGCTCAAACATTTTGACTTATATAAATATGCATGCAGCTCCCTAATAGACTCCTTTTAGGGGGTTACAAGTGAAAAGAAAACACTAAGGATATGAAGGAATTAGAATAATTAAAGACTTCAGTCTTTAAAAAGGGTGGTTTGGGGCCTGACCTGTGGTGGTGCAGTGGATAAAGCGTCAACCTGGAAATGCTGAGGTCGCCGGTTCAAAACCCTGGGTTTGCCTGGTCAAGGCACATATGGGAGTTGATGCTTCCAGCTCCTCCCCCCTGTCTCTCTCTCCTCTCTCTCTCTCTGTCTCTCTCCTCTCTAAAATGAATAAATAAAATAAAAATTTAAAAAAAAAGGGTGGTTTGTGGAAATGATCTCTTTTTTTTGCATACTCACCTCTCTTAGAAAATCATTTTCTACCGCCACTATCACCCTCCATTGGTTATAAAGGGATTGCCTCTGCCTGACCTGTGGTGGTACTGAAGATAAAGCGTTGACCTGAAACACTGAGGTCATTGGTTTGAAACCCTGGGCTTGCCTGGTCAAGGCACATAAGGGAGTTGATGCTTCCTGCTCCTCCCCCCTTCTTTGTCTCCCCTCTCTAGAATGATTCAATAAAAATGGGGGGTGGATTGCCTCTTACCACTGAAAGGCAAGTCTGGTTCTAAAAATTTGGGATGCATTAGATATCTATGTCAGGTGATGTTTGTTATAGTCTGAAGAGTCCTTAATCTTAATTAAGGAAGACTTCCTGGGAGAGGTGATTTTTTGAGGTAATGATAAGATCTAGAAGAGAGAGAATTCAGCAGATGGAAGTGAGAGGCTGTCCCAGACGTAAGTGGGTAGACAATGCTGTGGAGGCAGCAGTGGGAGTAAGGAAAATGGTGCCAAGAGATTTAGTTGTCTAGGACATGGGACAGCTATGGTGGTTAGGATGGGAGGATGGTAGGACAGTCTGACAGAAACCTTAGAACCAGTGGAATTCTGAAAAACTGACTTGGGGAATCGGTAGATTTGATTAGGGAAAATGGTGTGGTTGAAAATAGCATTAGAAAAATAAGGCTGTGATTTCAAAAACTGGATTTTAGAAAGGATGATGATTTATTTATTTTTTAAATTTTTATTTATTGATTTTAGTGAGATAGGGGAGAAAGAGAGAGACAGGAACATAGAGCTGTAGGCAGGAACATTGAGCTGTTCCTGTATGTGCACTGACCGGGAATCGAACCAGCAACCTTTGCACTTTGAGAGGATGCTCTAGCCAACTGAGCTATCCAGCCAGGGCGATGATGATGATTTAGGTAAACTTAAGTTTTGCAAAAGTTAAGACCCAGAATCCCTAGGGGGTTTCTCAAAGATTAAGCCATATTTTGGGTGGAGTACTCTTGGAAGGAGTCACTAAATCACTTTTTTGCATTTATAACTGAAAAGCACTTGATACATTTGATGTGTCCAGCTTAAGTACATTATTTTCCTCTGTGTTCTTGTCACCCAAGAAAAGCACTTCTTTTACTCAAAGTCAAGAGCTAGCAAGAGCATTTCAGGGACTGTTCCAGCTACATTGATAGAGGCCTCAGTCCAGGTCACCTCAGAAGAGGAAGTTTCCTCTGAAACTTAACCACACACGTCAAGACTTTTTCAGTGTTAGAAATTTTTATTGCAATTTAACATTACAGGTTTCTGCTGATGTTTTGAGCATTTCCTTTTCTTCCAGTACTGGGAAATGGAGACTAGGTTTCTTTCCCTGTAATGACCCTTCCCTGTGCTTCAAGGCCTCAACCGTCTCTCTTGAAACCAACTGTTTGTGGCTTATCCATTCTTGAATCTCATTTTCATCCTTTTACTGGTTACAATGCCCACTCATTTAAAGTCTGAACTCGGTCGTTAATTAGCCAATCCTTGCTGAGAGATAAGAACAAGTTGCCCCCATAGTCAGTAATGAAATCACTAGGTTGGTTAGCTGACAAAGAAGAACAATGACGAAAAACAACAAAATTCCCCTTGGTAGGAAATATTTACATAGGTAGGTAACGAAAGAGCCAAGATGACCAGTGTGAAGAATCAGAGGCCCAAGTTACAAGAGAAGCTTGGGAAAAAACTCATTCATATTTACTCCAAAACACGTCCACTGGCCTCCAGGCCGGAGACTAAGTCGATTGAGTTCTAAACAAATTTCTGGAACATGGTTCATCTATTTTTCAGGATCTTTGTCAATTTTAGATACAAATAAGGATCTTCTAAAAATACACTGTGTTGTTAACACAAAACGCTTTTCCACAACTTATATGCACCTGGCTTTTTATTTGTTTAAGTTTCTAAAGTTTTATTCAAGAGGTACTACTACTGATCTGGGAGCTTTGCTTTCCTTCCCAATGTGCTTATACCAGATGTGGTTAACCTCTCCCTGGGCAGCCAAAGGGACTGTCCTGGTACAGTGAAATGCTTCCATTGTCTATGGCCTTGTGTAGAAGAGGTGGCCCAGCTAAGGCAGGGTTTCTCTTCAACCAGACACAATAACCAGCCCTTCTGAGTAAAATGTAAGTGAAATTGAGCAGGATCTCAAGTGCAAGCAAGGCCAGAGTAGCCTGGGTAGTGGAGAGAAATGATCATGCTGACTGTGGCGTTTAACTTGGGAGTGAGAACAGTAATGAAGAGCATTTGACTAAACATTTTGGAACCTAAGCCTATCCATAAAATACGCATCAGGCTGAGTATTAGTGTGCTGCTTTTGAGGGACAGGGGTAGGGGGACAGACGAATAATTTCTCAGAAGTCTAGAAAGCCTGTTTCTGAACCTAAGAGGACAGAGTTCTCCTGTTGAGTGTTTCCCTGATGTCTTGGCTTCTACCAATTGAGATGTGCTGGGATGAAAGCATTAACTACCCTTTGATTTGACTGACCAGGCTTACCATCAAGAGACCTGAGTATTTAAGGAAAGGATGAATGTCTTGCATCTGGCATTAAAATGCCTTCATCACTATGAGTTACTTGCTTGGTATTCATTGTGTACTGGGCCCATTTCTCTGTTAAGAGTAGGAATAAGGAAGTTGAGATAGAATGCAGAAAGTAACTCTTAACTGGTTTAAAACTCTAAACTGAAGAATATGAAAAATTTGAATATCACCATACATCTTTGTTTTGAAAGCCCTCTAGTTAGCCTTTGCCAGCACAGACTTGTTTTATGTCTTTCAGGACTGGATAACTAAGTCTTATGCATTTATTTTCTATTTTGGAGCCTAGGGGATGGCATCAAACTAGCTTGATTGAATTAATCTTTTTTTTTTTAATTTTTTTAATTTATTCATTTTAGAGAGGAGAGGGAGAGACAGAGAGAGAGAGAGAGAGAGGAGAGACAGAGAGAGAGAAGGGGGGAGGAGCTGGAAGCATCAACTCCCATATGTGCCTTGACCAGGCAAGCCCAGGGTTTCGAACCAGCGACCTCAGCATTTCCAGGTCGACGCTTTATCCACTGCGCCACCACCTGGTCAGGCCCGAACCATTCTTAAAGCAAAAGGAGTAAATATCCATGTCAGCCCAAGAGCCTGAACACTTCCCCTCTAGTTATATTATTATTTTTTTAATTTTTTTTTAATTTTTTTGTATTTTTCTGAAGTTGGAAATGGGGAGGCAGTCAGACTCCCGCATGTGCCCGACTGGGATCCACCCAGCATGCCCACCAGGGGGCGATGCTCTGCCTATCTGGGGTGTTGCTCTGCCGCAACCAGAGCCATTCTAGCGCCTGAGACAGAGGCCATAGAGCCATCCTCAGCACCCGGGCCATCGTTGCTCCAATGGAGCCTTGGCTGTGGGAGGGGAAGAGACAGAGGAAGGAGAGGGGGAGGGGTGGAGAAGCAGATGGGCACTTCTCCTGTGTGCCCTGGCCGGGAATCAAACCCAGGACTCCTGCACACCAGGCCGACGTTCTACCACTGAGCCAACTGGCCAGGGCCCTCCCCTCTAGTTATGAATTGCTACTCTTCATGTCAGATCTCTCTCACTATGCGAACCAAAGAGTGGAATATGGATAGGAGTAGGAAGTAGAGCAGGGGTCCCCAAACTACGACCCGCGGGCCGCATGCGGCCCCCTAAGGCTATTTATCCAGCCCCCGCCGCACTTCCGGAAGGGGCACCTCTTTCATTGGTGGTCAGTGAGAGGAGCATAGTTCCCATTGAAATACTGGTCAGTTTGTCGATTTAAATTTACTTGTTCTTTATTTTAAATATTGTATTTGTTCCCGTTTTGTTTTTTTACTTTAAAATAAGATATGTGCAGTGTGCATAGGGATTTGTTCATAGTTTTTTTTATAGTCCGGCCCTCCAACGGTCTGAGGGACAGTGAACTGGCCCCTTGTGTAAAAAGTTTGGGGACCCGCCTGACCTGTGGTGGCGCAGTGGATAAAGCGTCAACCTGGAAATGCTGAGGTCGCCGGTTTGAAACCCTGGGCTTGCCTGGTCAAGGCACATATGAGAGTTGATGCTTCCAGCTCCTCCCCCTTCTCTCTCTCTGTCTCTCCTCTCTAAAATGAATAAATAAAAAATTAAAAAAAAAAAAAAAAGTTTGGGGACCCCTGAAGTATAGGTTCTCAGATTGTTTAGAAGGCAACACCTAACCTACCCTATTGCTCGTCGGCTCTCTGCTTATTTTCTGTTTGAATAAACTGTCATATCACCCTTACTCAATAATAAATGGACAGCTTACTGCCAACTCATGACCCTTCTAAAGCATCTCTCTTCTTGGAGAGCTGTCAAGTATACTCCTTTTTCTTGTTTGCAATGACCTAACCCAGGGGTCAGGAACCTTTTTGGCTGAGAGAGCCATGAATGCCACATATTTTAAAATGTAATTCCATGAGAAGAAAAGGGAACCCTCCTGCACTGCTGGTGGGAATGCAGACTGGTGCAGCCACTGTGGAAAATAGTATGGAGATTCCTCAAAAAACTGAAAATTGGGCCCTGGCCGGTTGGCTCAGCGGTAGAGCGTCGGCCTGGTGTGCGGGGGACCCGGGTTCGATTCCCGGCCAGGGCACATAGGAGAAGCGCCCATTTGCTTCCCCCCCCCTCCTTCCTCTGTCTCTCTCTTCCCCTCCAGCAGCGAGGCTCCATTGGAGCAAAGATGGCCCCGGGCGCTGGGGATGGCTCCTTGGCCTCTGCCCCAGGCGCTAGAGTGGCTCTGGTCGCAGCAGAGCGAGGCCCCGGAGGGGCAGAGCATCGCCCCCTGGTGGGCAGAGCCTCGCCCCTGGTGGGCGTGCCGGGTGGATCCCGGTTGGGCGCATGCGGGAGTCTGTCTGACTGTCTCTCCCCGTTTCCCCCCTGTTTCCAGCTTCAGAAAAAAAAATAAAAAATAAAATAAAAAAAAACAAAACTGAAAATCAAACTGCCTTTTGACCCAGCTATCCCACTTTTAGGAATATATCCCAAGGACACCATAGAACGGCTCCAAAAGGAGAAATGCACCCCCATGTTTGTGGCAGCATTGTTCACAATAGCAAAGATCTGGAAACAGCTCAAGTGTCTGTCAAAGGACGAGTGGATTAAAAAGCTTTGGTATGGCCCTGGCGGGTTGGCTCAGTGGTAGAGCGTCGGCCTAGCGTGCGGAGGACCCGGGTTCGATTCCTGGCCAGGGCACACAGGAGAAGCGCCCATTTGCTTCTCCACCCCTCCGCCGCGCTTTCCTCTCTGTCTCTCTTCCCCTCCCACAGCCAAGGCTCCATTGGAGCAAAGATGGCCCGGGCGCTGGGGATGGCTCTGTGGCCTCTGCCTCAGGCGCTAGAGTGGCTCTGGTCGCAACATGGCGACACCCAGGATGGGCAGAGCATCGCCCCCTGGTGGGCAGAGCGTCGCCCCTGGTGGGCGTGCCGGGTGGATCCCGGTCGGGCGCATGCGGGAGTCTGTCTGACTGTCTCTCCCTGTTTCCAGCTTCAGAAAAATGAAAAAAAAAAAAAGCTTTGGTACATATATACTATGGAATACTACTCAGCCATAAGAAATGATGACATTGGATCATTTACAATAACATGGATGGTCCTTGAAACATTATACGGAGTTAAATAAGTAAATCAGAAAAAAACTAAGAACTATATGAATCCATACATAGAAGGGACATAAAAATGAGACTCAGAGACATGAACAAGAATGTGATGGCAACAGGGGTGAGAGTGGGGGAGGGGGGATGGGGCGAAGAAGGAGAGAGGGGTTGGGGGAGGGGAGGGGCATAAGAAAACCAGATAGTAGGTGACAGAAGACAATTTAACTTTGGGGGAGGGGTACACAGCACAATCAAATGTCAAAATAATCTAGAGATGTTTTCTTTCAACATATGTACCCTGATTTATCAATGTCACTGCATTAAATTTAATAAATAAATTAAAAAAATACAGTAATAAAAAAAAAGAACAGGAAGCAAAAAAAAATGTAATTCCATAAGAGCCATACAATGACCCATGTACATTACACATTATCCAATAAAAATTTGATGTCCCAGAGGACAGCTGTGATTGGCTCCAGCCACCCACAATCATGAACATGAGTGGTAGGAAATGAATGGATTGTAATACATGAGAATGTTTTATATTTTTAAGTTATTATTTTATTAAAGATTTGTGAGCCAGATGCAGCCATCAAAAGAGCCACATCTGGCTCGCGAGCCATAGGTTCCCGACCCCTGACCTAACCTCTTCTCCCATTAAACAATAGTAAGTGATTTGGATTCCCGTCTTATTATGTCCTTCATTTATAGGATTCCTTTAAACCATAAAAAAAATAGTAAGAAATTTTCTCACTCTCTTATCTCCTCTCTAAAATGAATGAATAAATAAATAAATAAAAGCCTAAAAGCCTAAAAGCCTGATCTGTGGTGGCGCAGTGGATAAAGCGTCAACCTGAAACGCTGAGGTCACAGGCTCAAAACCCTGCACTTGCCTGGTCAAGGCACATTTGGGAGTTGATGCTTCCTGCTCCCCCCCCTTTCTCTCTCTCTCTCTCTCTCTCTCTCTCTCACTATCTCTTCTCTAAAATGAATAAGTAAATATATATATATGTATTATATATTTATTATCTATTAATATATATTTCTTTTTTTTTAATTTTTTTTAATTATTATTATTCATTTTAGAGAGGAGAGGGAGAGACAGAGGGAGAGAGAGAGAGGAGAGACAGAGAGAGAGAAGGGGGGAGGAGCTGGAAGCATCAACTCCCATATGTGCCTTGACAAGGCAAGCCCAGGGTTTCGAACCGGCGACCTCAGCATTTCCAGGTCGACGCTTTATCCACTGCGCCACCACAGGTCAGGCCAATATATATTTCTTAATATATATATATATATTATATATATATTAAGAAATAAAAAGTTAACAGAACCTGTACTATGGAGCTTGATTTTCAGGTTCCCAATCAGCATCCCATGCAAGAAAACAGATTTTTAATTTGGGCTAAGTGTCTAATGTATTTATTTCAGTTCCCAATTTTCAGAATAATTTAGGTTTTCAAGAAAATATTTATTTAAAAGGAGTTAAAAATTCAGAAATGCCATGAAGACACTAGCTCTCCAAATGACAGGGACCTCAGAGATTGGAGGCAGGGGGGACCTGATTTGAACTTTGGTAGAGGAAGAAAGAGCAGCAGTGTTCAAACTCTGATTCATGGGAATTTACTGTCCACATTGGAGAGATGGAATAGCTTCTCCATAAAGTATCCTGTTATGAGCCTCTTTCTTTTTTTCTTTTTTTGTGTGACAGAAAGAGAAACAGAGAGAGGGACAGATAGACCAGAAGGGAGAGAGATGAGAAGCATCAATTCTTCGTTGTGGCACCTTAATTTCTCATTGCTTCCTCATGTGCCTTGACTGGGAGGCTACAGCAGAGGGAGAGTGATCCCTTGCTCAAGCTAGCGACCTTGGGTTCAAGCTGGTGAGCCTTGCTCAAACCAGATGAGCCTGTGCTCAAGCTGGCGACCTCGGGATTTCAAACCTGGATCCTCTGCGTCCCAGTTCGACACTCTATCCACTGTTCCACCACCTGGTCAGTCAGGAGCCTCTTTTTTTTTTTTTTCCTTTCATTTTTCTGAAGGTTGAAACGGGGAGGCAGTCAGACTCCCGCATGAGCCCGACCGGGATCCACCCGGCATGCCCACCAGGGGGCAATGCTCTGCCCATCTGGGGTGTTGCTCTGCCGCAACCAGAGCCATTCTAGCGCCTGAGACAGAGGCCATAGAGCCATCCTCAGCGCCCGGGCCAACTTTGCTCCAATGGAGCCTTGGCTGCGGGAGGGGAAGAGAGAGAGAGAAAGGAGAGGGGGAGGGGTGGAGAAGCAGATGGGTGCTTCTCCTGTGTGTCCTGGCCAGGAATCAAACCTGGGACTCCTGCACGCCAGGCCGATGCTCTACCACTGAGCCAACCGGACAGGGCCAGGAGCCTCTTTTTAACCAAGGTCAAGCTGCAGCAGAAAATGCCACTCTACGGGGGGGCAGGAGCCAGAGTTTTTATTTTTTGCCTGAAGGAGAGCTCTTTGATATATGTTTACCAAAGGGTATTTATCTAATCGTTAACCACAGGCCAGTGACAGCAATGTCAACCTTATCTGGCAGCCTGCCTCCCAACTCGAACATGCACAAGAAAATCTTTGTCTTGTTTCAGGGGTGCATGGTTTCAGATTCAAGACTAAGTTAGCATAGTTTTGACTTCATGATGCAAAAGAAAATGCTTTTGAGAGCAAAATCTCCCAGGAGAGCCTTCCACCCCCAGCAACTGCAGAAAAGAAGGCATCTGCTGGAGGGAAGGGTGGCTATAGACGCCATTGCTTCTTCCAGATCCCAGCTGTGACCTGGCTCACAGTTTTACAGTTAAAAATAACCAGGGCTAAAAAATAAAATAAAATAAAATAATCAGGGCTTAGAGTTGGGGGGGGGGGGGAAGTAAACTGTTGCGTCTCCATGGAAACTAGAAGAAAAAAGGCAAGCCATGGCTTTCCAGCAGATGTAGCAAGGTGGGGTTGATTTAGAAGGTTAGAAGCTTAGAGGTCCTCTGGTGTAAGAGGATACCCTAATTCACATGCAGGATGTAGCCAGACATTGTTCCGGGCTCTGGAGACACTCTGCAGCCAAGGTGCGTTTGCAGCAACAATATGTACATCTGGGCGTAATCTTTTGAGACTTCCAACTTGCTATAACACAGATTTGGTATTATTTGGCAAAGCGAAGAGCAGAAAAGCAATAGGATAGGTTAGGTGTTGCTTCTAAACAATCTGAGAACCTCTACTTCCTTCCTACCCCTATCCACATTCCACTCTTTGATTTGCATAGAGAGACCTGACATGAGGAGTAGCAATTTGTAACCAGATACCTAGGATGTCATTAAAAGTATATATGTCTCTTATCATTTCTGGTATTGTTATTAACAGAGGTGACTAACTCTTGGGGGAAAATATTTCATTTCCCCTTTCTTTATTATTATTATTATTTTTGTATTTTTCTGAAGCTGGAAACGGGGAGAGATAGTCAGACTCCTGCATGCGCCTGACCAGGATCCACCCCGCACGCCCACCAGGTACGATGCTCTGCCCACCAGGGGGCGATGCTCTGCCTCTCCAGGGCGTCGCTCTGCCGTGACCAGAGCCACTCCAGCGCCTGGGGCAGAGGCCAAGGAGCCATCCCCAGCGCCTGGGCCATCTTTGCTCCAATGGAGCCTCGGCTGCGGGAGGGGAAGAGAGAGACAGAGAGGAAGGAGAGGGGGAGGGGTAGAGAAGCAGATGGGCGCATCTCCTGTGTGCCCTGGCTGGAAATCGAACCCAGGACTTCTGCATGCCAGGCCGACGCTCTACCACTGAGCCAACCGGCCAGGGCTCATTTCCCCTTTCTTTTTATTTTTTTTATTTATTTATTATTTTTTTTTCATTTTTCTGAAGCTGGAAACAGGGAGAGACAGTCAGACAGACTCCCGCATGCGCCCGACCGGGATCCACCCGGCACGCCCACCATGGGGCGATGCTCTGCCCACCAGGGGGCGATGCTCTGCCCATCCTGGGTGTCGCCATGTTGCGACCAGAGCCACTCTAGCGCCTGAGGCAGAGGCCACAGAGCCATCCCCAGCGCCCGGGCCATCTTTGCTCCAATGGAGCCTTGGCTGCGGGAGGGGAAGAGAGAGACAGAGAGGAAAGCACGGCGGAGGGGTGGAGAAGCAAATGGGCGCTTCTCCTATGTGCCCTGGCCAGGAATCGAACCCGGGTCCTCCGCACGCTAGGCCGACGCTCTACCGCTGAGCCAACCGGCCAGGGCTTCCCCTTTCTTTAAAAACAAATTTTTAAAGAATATAATGAATATATTCTAGTTGTAAATTCTTTTAAACCCCTCTCTCTTCCTTTATATGCTCTCTTGTTTACCTGTCTAGTGTGTTGTAAAGTCCTCCGTGCTAATGCTTGTTCTGCTCCTTAATAATAATACAACCTTGGGCGAGTTTATTAACCCCTTGTGTCTAAAGTGTGCTTGATTATACCTGACTGGGTTTGATGAAGATTAAATGAGATAAGGTATATTAACCACCGAGAGACCCTCCTGTTCCCTCCCATCTCTTCCCTTCCCATGGAGCCTTTGATATTTTCATTTAACTCCAGCCAGGTATAAGCAAGCACTTGATTTTCCTGCATTGCAGAGTTCATACCATGGTAAAGTTTCACAAAGGGACACTAAGATCTGAAACACACAGAGCAAATGTTAGAGCAGGCAGATGTGCATTTTTTCCAAGGATGTTGACCATATTTCCCCATGTATAAGACACACCCTTTTCTGAAAAATTTGGAGCCAGAATACTGCATGTGTCACAGTGGTTGTAGGTTTTTACTTGCATTTCCCGCTTTTTTGTGTGGCTGAGGAGTTGTATGAATTTTCTGATGAATAAATCTTGAGTTCAATAACTTGATGTAATACATTATTTTCCAATTTCAGCCCCAAAATTAAGGTCTTATACTGGGGGTGTCTTATACATGGGGAAATACAGTATATTGGAATTCTCATCACTGTGCATAATTGCCACAGCCCCATGGTTGAATTAAAGGCAGAAAATTTCAGAGACACATACATATTAAATGACCTAGTTATCCTAGACATGTCATAATACTTCCTTATATAATGCCTAGGTCAAGAAACCAGCAGTCAGATTATAAAAGTGTATGTACACTATAAACAAAACTAAAGAATTGTGCATAGTAAAACAGACCAGAAAGAAAAGATGCTAATTATTGTTTGTTAAGTAGCCAAATTATGAGTGATGTGTTTGTACTTTATCTCTTTGGTAATGTGACACTTGTTTATTAATAGAAAATTCAATTTTATGAGAACTATAAATACTCTAAAAATAGAAGTTTAAAATATTTTACATTAATAAAATTGAGTTAATCCTTATGATACCCATATAAGGTGTTGTTACATCTTATAAAATAGCACAAGCCTTTGACCATTTCTGTAGTAGATGAAATGTGTTTTTGGACTTTGTATGGGCAGTAGTCATGGCCCTCATGGCCATGCACATGCAGGTTCTCACTGAATTCGGGCAGACAGTAAAGAAACAGTGGAGCCAAAAAATTATGAGCCATCCTTTTAATAAAGTCTTGCAACAGCCGATGAGCAAATAGGCAGGGAAAACACTCCCCTCTTCATTCAGAGCTACAAAGCCCTGACACATTATCTGGTTCCACAATCAAGAGAATCTTCTCTGGTTCCTCCTAGAATCAAAGGCCCCACCAGTCTCAGTAGAGCTTGCAAAAGCCCCTCAGCTCTGGTTCCCCATCTGCACATCTTCTCTGTGCACAAACTGGCTTCTTCCTCAGCACTCTGCATTCTCTCCTCTCTCACTCTGCAAACATGGCTTCTCTTTACCTCTTCTCCTTTTCTTCTTTTTAAAACTCTCGGGCAAAAACTTCTCCTCCAGCAAACATTGGCAAAACAATGGCCCTTCCCAAGCAAGAAGGTAATTTGCAATTTCACAGGCTACATATACCTGGCACTACCCAGCCCCCAATGCAAACTATAAGTGAGCAAACATAAAAATCACATTTAACAAACTTTTTGACCAACAGATTTCTATCTCCTAGCTCTTTTTTTTTTTTTTTAAGACAGTCAGAGAGAGGGACAGATAGGGACAGACAGGTAGGAATGGAGAGAGATGAGAACCATTAATTCTTTGTTGTGGGTCCTTAGTCTCCTTAGTTGTTCATTGACTGCTTTCTCGTACATGCCCTGATGAGGGGCAGGGCTAGAGCAGAGCCAGTGACCCATTGCTCAAGCCAGTGACCTTGGGCTCAAGCCAGTGACCATGGGGTCATGTCTATGGACCCCACCCTCAAGCCAGTGACCCCGCACTCAAGCCACTGAGCCCGCACTCAAGCCATTAACCTTGGGGTTTCGAACCTAGGTCCTCCGTGTCCCAGTCTGATGCTCTATCCACTGCACTACCACCTGGTTAGGCTCTCTTCTAGTTCTTTTATCTTTTCCACATTTATAGTTTCTTCCCAGGTACTTGGTGTCCTCTGTCCCTCTCATAGATGGCATACTCTGGAATTACAGGTATTAGCAAGCAGGTTTTTTAAATACCTGTAACCAAGAGGACCTCAGTGGCCAACTTCTGTAGACCAAGGAGCCCTGACTACAGCTGCTCCCCAGTTCTGACAGATATATCAAAGCTGCTGTCAATTTGTTAACCAGAGGCAATAATACAAATGGAAGATGCACCTGTTCTTTCTGGGGGACCATAAATGTCTGATTAATCTAAGAAGCCCAAGCAATTAAGAAGAATATTTTTGGAAAGGCAGACATCAGAAGCTAAGCAAAATGGACGTTCCCATCCTCTACTTACTGTGTCTAATCAGGTCAGCTCTCATTCTTGATAGAAGCTGCACCACTCAAAAACACTTTATTTAGATGTAGTCAGGAGTACCCACACGCCCTCGGCACAGACAGGTCATACTTTTATAGCAGATGACCTCTAACAGAGACAGAGGGACAGACAGGAAGGGAGAGAGAGATGATAATTCTGTTGCAGCACCATAGTTGTTTATTAATTTTTTTTGTGACAGGGACAGATAGGGACAGACAGACAGGAAGAGAGAGAGAGAGATAAGCATCAATTCTCTTTTTTTTAATATTTTATTTATTGATTTTTAGAGAAGAGTGTGTGTGTGTGAGAGAGAGAGAGAGAAGGGGGAGGAGCAGGAAGCATCAACTCCCATATGTGCCTTGACCAGGCAAGCCCAGGGTTTCGAACCGGCAACCTCAGTGTTCCAGGTCGATGCCTTATCCCACTGCGCCACCACAGGTCAGGCGCATCAATTCTTTCTTGCTGCACCTTAGTTGTTCATTGATTGCTTTCTCATATGTGCCTTGACGGGGGTGGTGGGCTGCGTTACAGCAGACGAGTGACCCCTTGCTCAAGCCAGCGACCTTGGGCTTCAAGTCAGCGACCTTTGGGCTCAAGCTAGCAACCAGGGGGTCATGGTTTTTAAGACACCTTTCTTCCCCCCCCCCTTTTTTTTTTTTAAGACAGAGAGTCAGAGATATAAGCCAGTGACCTCATGCTTAAGCTGGTGAGCCTGCACTCAAGCCGGTGACCTCGGGGTTTTGAACCTGGGTCCTTTGCATTCCAAGTCGACACTCTATCCACTGTGCCACCACCTGGTCAGGCAAGATGTTTCTATCAATATATTTAAAATTATTGACAGCGAGCCCTGGTCAGTGTGGTTCAGTGCATAGAGCTTCATCCAAGCACACTGAGTTCACAGTTTCAATCCCAGGTCAGGGTACAGATCCCCAAGAGGCCACTCATATGTGTACAACTAAATAGAACAACTAAATGGAACAATGAGTCCATGCCCCCCTCCCCCCTCCCCACCCTTCCCCTCTCTCTCAAATCAATGAAAAAATAAAAATAAAATAGTTGACATTGCCTGAGCAAGTGGTGGCGTAGTGGATAGAGCGTCGGACTGGGATGCAGAGGACCCAAGTTCGAGACCCCAAGGTCCCAGCTTGAGCACAGGCTCATCTGGTTTGAGCAAAAGTTCACCAGCTTGGACCCAGCAACCAGCTTGGACCCAAGGTTGCTGGCTCGAGCAAGGGGTTACTCGGTCTGCTGAAGGCCTGCAGTCAAGGCACATGAGAAAGCAATCAATGAACAACTATGGTGTCGCAATGTGCAACGAAAAAACTAATGATTGATGCTTTTCTTCTCTCCATTCCTGTCTGTCTGTCCCTGTCTGTCCCTCTCTCTGACTCTGTCTCTGTTAAAAAAAAAAAAAAAGAGTTGACACCTATACCTATTTTTAGCATAGTGATGTGCTATCCAGAAAGGTGGCCACTAGCCTCATGTGGCTAGTGTAATAAAAATTAATTAAAAATACAGCTCCTCAGTCACACAAGCTCACATTTCAAGTGCTCAAAAGCCACATGAGGCTAAGGCTACTGTATTGGACAGTGGAGATACAGAACATTTCCATCACAGAAAGTTCTATTGGACAGTGCTGGTTTAGAAAATGACACCTTCAAGTGGCATTTATTTATTTATTTACTTATTTTTGTAGAGGCATATAGAAGCCTACACTTCCACTGTAAAGGTATGATGCACCTCCCTAGCCACAGGCATATGTGTATACAGCCACTCGGTAATCTTGCTGAATTCAGCACTTACTACTTTCCTTAATCTCTAGATCTTTACACATATATCACACTCAACACACAGTCTATTTTAGCCCTCCTCCTCATCACTCATAAGCATATAATTTTTCATGGTAGGCTTAGTTCCTATAATCCATGAAAATGCCCTGCTCCTTGTCACTAACCAGAACTGTTCTGGAAACCTGCCTTTCTAGGTAACAAACAAGCTTGAATCTAAAGAGGGATGCGTCTATTTGTGCTGCTGAGTCACTGAATTGACTGAAGGAAAAAGACTGTAGTGGGTGGGGAGAAATGAAAGCCACATACAATCGTTTCCAATAGAGATTTTGCTATTTTGGTTTTGGCGTGTCAAAAATAAGCCACTAGATGAATTGATGTTGGAGCAGTTTAGGGATGGGAAGATGCCTTTCCCAGGCAAGACTTAAACTCCTTGTGTTTTATCCTGCATCAGATTCTCCTTTTCTCACGCACAAAGATTAATCTTAACTAAATTTAAAGTTTTGAGTACGAAGGGCAAAATAAATCTTTCCATTCCCGGCATATTTAGCTCCCTCAAGGTTATCACGAAAACGCCTTGATGTTATGTTTTTGTCTAGGAAGTAGACTGAACTTTTAGATAGTAGTACTGCACCCCCGGGATGACTTCGAGTTCGTCTGGGAATCAGGGAACATAAAAAAGCCTCAAACTTTTTTGGTTGAAGAGGCCGGGAGATGTAAACCCAAAACGCGGTTTTTACTTCTCTCATCGATCCCTCCCCCGAAACCTGTGAATGCTTGTTTAATTGTTCAGCAGTTCTAATACCAACGATGTACAACGGTGAAGACCTGGATCTGGTGAGTTGAGGGGCTGGGTATAGAGTCAAGGACTTAAGTGTCTGACTCACCGCGGAGCCCGAGGAAGTCGTTTATACCTCCCTTCACCTGCCGGGACAGGATTGCGCTGAGAAAAGTCTGTTTTGCATCTACTCGTGTTACAGATGGGCCAACCTAAATTAAAAAACGAGCCTCAGAGTGACAGCAAATAAGCCCTCACCGAATACGTATGTTCAATCTGGGCTGTGTAAGACCTTACCTCTCTGCCTGGAGGTATGGGCTGTGGATCCGGGGTTTGCAGACCAGATGGCACCTGTGATTGTGGTGGCGGGTTGGTGTTTCCGGGCAGGCAAGGGTAGCCGTATCTGTAAATAGTTTTGAGTCTCGGACAATATAGTCTCCCACGGTTACTGAAAACCCCGTCCACACCTGCCCAAGCAAGGGTCATCCAACAGTTGCTACCAGATTTATTTCCCTTCACTCTTTGGTCCCGACTCCTGGTCTCTCCTGGACAGGATAGGAGGTGGGGGTGAAGTCAGAGTCGGTGATTAGTCACTAACTGCAGTCTTCATCCATTTTATAATTGTAGTGTTTGCCCTTAACGGTTAAAGTTTAATGGTTCGTTTAACCCTTTCACATCCAGAAAGTACCCTAGTACATCATGCTGCACCCACGCCCCAAACCGGGCTTGTAAATGCTGAAGTTGGAAAGGGAGGATACAGATGATGAGACAACAGGAGACCCCCTAAGCAAAGACCGCCGAAGGAAGTGGGTGTCGCTGAAGCAGCAGACGCGCCATAGCCAAGCGGCTTGGCGTTGGAGGGTACAATGCGCATGCGCGCTGCTGTGGCTCCGTGCGTCCCTCGCCAGCTTCCTCTCCCCGCCCCCCCCCCCCCCCCGCGGCGGGCCTCACCCGCCGAGGCCCCGCCCCCTGTCCCAAGCATCCGCCCTCGGGAGAGGGCGGTGGGGCGTAGGGAGCGTGCGTGCGGCCCGCCCCGAGCGCGGGCGGAGGGAAGAAGGAGGGGTGCGCGCGGCAGTCAGTCAGCAGAAGCGGCGAGTCGCGCAGGAGGTCGGACCGTCAGCTGCAAGTCCAGCGACTCAGGTACGCTGTTCGCGGGCCCGGGCGGAGGTGGGGTGGCGGCGGCGGCGGCGGCAGCGGCAGCGGGCGAGACTTGGTGCCGACGGATTTCGGAGCGCTGGCTGGACCCGGCGGCTCGGGTCTCGCGCGACCCTCGTCTCTGGAAACTTTGTGTCTGCGCCCCCACCTGCTGTCGGCGGTTCTCGCATCCTCGGGGTGGTGGGGAGAGGAGAGGCCCGGGGACTTCCGCAGAGCTCCCTTCTCAGCGCGCAGCCCCCGCCTTGCTGGCTCCGCGCGCACCCCCTTTTACTCTCTCTTCTTCGGCGGACGGCCCGGCCCCGGTACCGAGCCTCTGGTTCCTTCACGGGCATCCCCGCCCGCGCCCCTCCCGACCCCTCTGCTCTTCGCCCCGCCACGGCCTCTCTCCCTCCTCCCCCCGCCGTCGGCATTCGCCCGCTCTGAGCCACCCGAGCCGAAGGCGGCTTTTTGCATCTTCCAAAGGTTTCTGGTGCATTGATAGAAGCAACTTGACTTTCAGCAGTGCCAAGTGTTCAACTTGAGTGTTTTCCTCTGCGGTGGTAGGTTGGTGTGTGCAGTGCTAACGTGTCTTCTTACTTCTTCTAAATACCCTTTGCTCCAAAGCGAAGTTGAGTTGGTTGTGCGTGAGGGGAGTTGCATGCTGTCACTCTCTTAAGGGTATTGTATAACTATATTTTATTTAGATGGATGTTGCCAATGGTACCAATGTTATGGTAACTGGGCATCCCAGAGGCTGTTCAACTGTGTAGGGATTATTATTACTATTAACTCCCTGGTTCTTTTAACCAGCAGGACCTGAAGGCTTTTAGCATGTATTAACTAGCTGCTGTTCATTGTAATTTTATAAGTGGGGTAGGCACGGAGCATTACCATCCAGTTTTACAGATGTAAAATGGAGGAAAAGAGCCGAGTTGTACCAAAAGATTTAACCCAGTTTCCTGGAATTCCTGTGCCATATGTCCACACACAAGTATAATGCAACGTTGGAACATCCTCCCTGAGGTTGTGCAGATCAGTTAAAAATCGAAGAGGTGGCCTGACCTGTGGTGGCACAGTGGATAAAGCGTCGACTTGGAACACTGAGGTTGCCTGTTCAAAACCCTGGGCTTGCCTGGTCAAGGCACATATGGGAGTTGATGCTTCCTGCCCCTCCCCCTTCTCTCTCTCTCTCCTCTCTGAAAATCGAATAAAGTCTTTAAAAAAAAAAAAAAATCGAAGAGGCTGGGGCCAGCCTTCAGCCACTCCATGCTAGGGACTCAGTTCTGTCACAAAGTGAAGTGATAGTTGACAAGTCACAGCTGCTCTGTGTGTTTACTGATCTTTAAAATGAGGGGAACAAGGCCCTGGCCGGTTGGCTCAGCGGTAGAGCGTCGGCCTAGCGTGCGGAGGAGACCCGGGTTTGATTCCCGGCCAGGGCACACAGGAGAAGCGCCCATTTGCTTCTCCACCCCTCCGCCGCGCCTTCCTCTTCCTCTCTGTCTCTCTCTTCCCCTCCCGCAGCCAAGGCTCCATTGGAGCCAAGATGGCCCGGCGCTGGGGATGGATCTGTGGCCTCTGCCTCAGGTGCCTAGAGTGGCTCTGGTCGCAACATGGCGACGCCCAGGATGGGCAGAGCGTCGCCCCCTGGTGGGCAGAGCGTCGCCCCCTGGTGGGCGTGCCGGGTGGATCCCGGTCGGGCGCATGCGGGAGTCTGTCTGACTGTCTCTCCCTGTTTCCAGCTTCAGAAAAATGCAAAAAAAATAAAAAAATTAAAATAAAATAAAATAAAATGAGGGGAACAAAGGTACTGGATCCTTGGCAGAGTTGTGAGAGTGTGTTTGGAGGCTGCACTGACTTGAGCTGCATGTGGTAATTGTTACTTGCTATGGATTCATAAAGGCTCCCATTCTCGAGTTCCCTTTAGAAATGCACAGAATGAGGCACCCCCAGAACGAATAACTGCCTCTCTTCACCAGAGACACCTGAGAACTCATGGCAGGGACAGCCTGAGTCAGGGACCCCAACCTGAGTGAGGGGAGAGAGTGCTGGTGGAGGTAAGGAAGGAACCCTGCACAGGCGGCTTGACACATGGGCACTATTCCTGCCTCCAGCTCTGACTCATCTTCTGAGGCTTGGGGGAGGAGAGGTAGTTGCTTGATATTTCTGGCTTTCCCCCATACAAAGGGGAGACGGTTTCCTTCATTCCTAGTCTTTTTTTATTTTTTTTAATTCATTTTAGAGAGGAGAGAGAGAGAGAGAGAAAGAGAGAGAAAGAGAGAGGAAGGGGGAGGAGCAGGAAGCATCAACTCCCGTATGTGCCTTGACCAGACAAGCCCAGGTTTTTGAACCGGTGACCTCAGCATTCCAGGTCGACGCTTTATCCACTGCGTCACCACAGGTCAGACCATTCCCAGTCTTTTTAACATCATTGTGTACGCTGCATTCTCATCTGAAATCTTTCTGGTTGAATGCAGGTATGATTTCAATGATATTCTTTAATAGAATGGCATAAGTGTATATATTTATATTAACTAGCCAGGTGTATAACTCCAGGAAATTTTTAAAACTTTAGCATAAAAACTAGCTATTTATCTTTTAAATTTTTTCGTTGATTTGAGAGAGAGAAAGAGAGAGAAGAAAGGGGGGAGGGGAGAAAGAGAGAGAAACATTGACTCATTGTTCCACTTAGTTGTTCCATTTAGTTGTGCACTCATCGGTTGCTTCTCCTATACACCCTGACTGAGGATAGAACCCTCTACCTTGGGGTGCTGGAGCGATGGTTTATCCAACAAGTCACCTGGCCAGGGCCAAAACCAGCACTTTTAAATGATTATTTTTAGGAAGGTATCTGGGTTTGGTGGATTCCTTTGTAATTTGGATTTTATTTTTAGACAAAGGGGATTTAAAATGCTTTTTCAGATATCACAAGAAATACATTAATCATTCTGTATGTAGAAAAAAAAAAAGAAAACCTTTACAGAGAAGGTTAAAACCTTTAGAGCATCTTTCTCAAAAGCAACTGCTATCTGTATGTTTATCAGTTTGTGTGTATCATTTTAGACTTTTCTAAGTGTTTTTATAAATGTCTTTTTATGAAGTGATATATATATATACATATATATGTATATATATATATGTATATATATATGTATATATATATATATATATACATATATATATTCATTTTTTCGAAGCTGGAAACAGGGAGGCAGTTAGACAGACTCCCGCATGCGCCCAACCGGGATTCACCTGGCATGCCCACCAGGGGGCTATGCTCTGCCTCTCTGGGGCGTCGCTCTGTTGCATCCAGAGCCATTCTAGCACCTGAGGCAGAGGCCACAGAGCCATCCTCAGTGCCCAGGCCATCTTTGCTCCAATGGAGCCTTGGCTGCGGGAGGGGAAGAGAGAGACAGAGAGGAAGGAGAGGGAGAGGGGTAGAGAAGCATATGGGCGCTTCTCCTGTGTGCCCTGGCCGGGAATCGAACCTGGGACCCCTGCACGCCAGGCCGACGCTCTACCACTGAAGTGATATATTTTTTGACAGAGAGTCAAAAAGAGGGACCGAAAGTAACAAGAAGGGGGAGAGATGAAAAGCATCAGTTCTTCCTTGCGGCATCTTAGTTGTTCATTGATTGATTTCTCATATGTGCCTGCATGTGGGTAAAGGGACTATAGCACAGCGAATGACCCCTTGATCAAGCCAGCGACCTTGGGCTTCAAGCCAGCGACCTTGGGCTTCAAGCCAGCGACCTTTGGCTTCAAGCCAATGACCTTCGGGCTCAAGCCAGCAACCATGAGGTCATGTCTGTGATTCCATGCTCGAGCTGGTGAGCCCACGCTCAAGCTGGCGACCTCGGGGTTTTGAGTCTGGGTCCTCTGCGTCCCTGTCTGACACTCTATCCACTGCCACCACCGCCTGATTGGCACAAAGTGATTTTTTTTTTCTTTTTTTTTGTGAGAGAGGGGAGAGAGATGAGACGCATCAACTCATAGTTGCGACACTTTATTGTTTCTCATATGTGCCTTGCTCAAGCCAGTAATCTTTGGCATCAGGCCAGCAACCTTTAGCTCAAGCCATTGGTCATGGGATCATTTCAGTGATCCCATGCTCAAGCTGGTGAGCCTGTCCTCACGCCAGGGACCTTGGGGTTTTGAACCTGGGACCTCAGTGTCCTAGGTCAGCGCTCTATATCCACTGTACCACCGCCGGGTCAGCCACAAAATGATTTTTTAATTGAAGTGAACTTTTATAAAATTAACTGGTCTTGTTCATTAGATTTGATTTCTGTCTAGACCAGGTAGCATGCATTTTATTTACGGCTGGTTGTAAAGTTTTATTAACCCTGGACAACAGGCAAACATTTCTCTGGACAACAGGCAAACAATATCTTAATCAACTTCAAAACAGTTAAGTCATTAAGATCCTGAGTGTTACTTTCAGTTGCAGATGAAACTTTCTTTTTAGGAAAACGAAATCTAGGATTACTGGTATATTCATCTTCTATTTGTTTATAAGGAGGCATGAAATAGAATGGAAGGCAGGGAGAGTTGCTAAAGCAACAGCACCTGGGTATAAACTTACAGAGTGAACATTTAAGGTGGTAGCTGCTTTAGTTATTTATGAAAGCTTCACTGGGGTGAAGGCAAAGAAATGGAAGTGTTAATGTGGGCAGTTTAAATCAGTAAATTCAGGAGATAGGTGAGTTAAAACAAAATTCACATCAAGAGTTTATGAGTATACTATGTTATTTATAGAGGACTTTTGCCATGCTAAAGGGATTGTGCTGAATACTGGCTAGAAGGTAAATAAGGCCGCGGACCTCATGAAGCTGATAGTGACATTCAGAGTGGAAGTGTTCTTTCCCCAGGTTAGCCAGAATTGTAATGGTTCTGAATTCCTGGAAATGAACCTTGCAGTTATTTAATATTTTTTAAAATTGTACATTGTCATACAGTGAAAAGGGTATAAAACATAAATGGGTAACTTAATTATTTTAAAGAAAACGCAGTAGTAATAACCATCTTTCAGGTCAAGAAGTTTGCTCATTTGACTCTTTTCCAGTGACAACCTCTTACCCACCTCAGAGGTAATCAAGCCAGTAACTAGCCTCATTTGTGTGAAATCACTTTCTTTCTTTTCTGTAGTTTTATCCCCTAAATTTAAATCACTAAACAGAGCTGTTTCATTTTGCCTGTTTTTTTTACCTTTGTGCAAATGGGCTCGAAGTAGGAATTCTTTTTTTTTTTTAGAGAGAGAGTCAGAGAGGGGGATAGATAGGGAGGACAGACAGAAACGGAGAGAGATGAGAAGCATCAATCATCAACTTTTCATTGTGACACCTTAGTTGTTCATTGATTGCTCTCTCATATGTGCCTTGACTGTGGGGCTACAGCAGACCGAGTAACTCCTTGCTCAAGCCAGTTACCTTGGGTCCAAGCTAGTGAGCTTTGCTCAAACCAGATGAGCCCGTGCTCAAGCTGCCGACCTCGGAGTCTCAAACCTGGATCCTCCGCATCCCAGTCTGATGCTCTATCCACTGCGCTACCTAATTAGTTCTTTTTTCTTTTCTTTTTTTGATTGAGTGATTGATTTTAGAGAGAGGGAGGGAGAGAGAAAGAAGGGAGGAAGCAGTCATTTGTTGTTCCATTCAGTTGTGCATTCACTGGTTGCTTCCTGTATGTGCCCTGACGGGATTGAACCCTGCAACTTTGGATTTTCTGGATGGCGTTCTAACCAACTGAAATAACCATCCAGGGCCAGCTTATTTTTGTATGAACATACTACATGGTATTTATCTGTCATCCACCACTGATAGATATCTGGGTTGTTTCTGGTCTGGGGCAGTTAGGAACAGTGCTGGGTGTATCAGCTTTCCTATCTGATGCTTGTTTTTCAAAGTGATGTATCACCCTGAATGGTTATCTCAGTTGGTTAGAGCATTGTCCTGACCTGCTGAGGTTGTGGGTTCGATACTTTGTCAGGGGAAATACAAGACTCAACCAATGACATCATGAATAGGTGGAAAAACAAGTAATTGTTTCTCTGTCATTCTCCCTCTCTAAAAAGTCAATATAAAACAAAACCAAAAAAAAGTGGTTATACCAATTTACATTCCTTCAGCATTTTCAGTATTTAATTTACAAACTACTGTATTTCCTGTTTAACTGCGCAATATGTTTGGTTATTTCTTTTTTTGTGTGACAGAGAGAAGGAGAGGGACAGATAGTGACAGAAAGACAGGAAAGGAGAGAGGTGAGAAGCATCAATTCTTTATCATGGCACCTTAGTTGTTCATTGATTGCTTCTCATATGTGCCTTGACTGAGGGGCTGTAGCAGACCGAGGAACCCCTTGCTCAAGCCAGCGACCTTGGGTCCAAGCTGGTGAGCTTTGCTCAATCCAGATGATCCCGCGCTGAAGCTGGTGACCTCGAGATTTCGAACCTGGGGTCCTCCACATCCCAGTCTGACGCTCTATTCCACTGTGCCACTGCCTGGTCAGGCTTTTTGGTTATTTCTTGAATGAATACATGTTAGCTATGTGTAGTGATCCCTGGCCCTTCATGTACCATTGTATTTATATATATTTATGTTTAATTGTATGGTTTGGACTAACATACTGCCCGAAAGCCAGAGATGGTTTTTCTAGTCTATTTAGCTGACAAATATTTAGTTCCATTTTTTTTGAAGATTTTATTGATTTTATAGAGAGAAGGGGTGGGGGATGAGAAGTATCAATTCATAGTTGCTTCATGTTGGTTGTCCATTGTTTGCTTGTCATATGTGCCTTGACCGGGAAAGCCCTGGATTTTGAACCGACGACCTCAGCATTCCAGGTTGATGCTGTATTCATTGCACCACCACAGGTCAGGCAGAACCCTTCTATTTAAAAAATATATAGGCCCTGGCTGGTTGGCTCAGTGGTAGAGCATCGGCCTGGCGTGCAGGATTCCCGGGTTCGATTCCTGGCCAGGGCACACAGGAGAAGCACCCATCTGCTTCTCTACCCCTCCCCCTCTCCTTCCTCTCCTTCTTCTCTGTCTCTCTTCCCCTCCCACAGCCAAGGCTCCACTGGAGCAAAATTTGCCCAGGCGCTGAGGATAGCTCTGTGGCCTCTGCCTCGGGTGCTAGAATGGCTCTTGATTGCGGCAGAGTGACGCCCCAAGGTGGGCAGAGCATCGCCCCCTGGTGGGCATGCCGGGTGGGTGCCGGTCGGGCGCATGCGGGGAGTCTGACTGCCTCCCTGTTTCCAGCTTTGGAAAAATACAAATATATATATATATATATATTTGTTGACTTAGAGAGGAAGGGAGAGAGAAAGAGAAACACCAATTTGTCGTTCCACTTATTTATGCATTCTTTGGTTGATTCTTTTAAGTGCCTTAACCGGGGCTCGAACCCACAACCTTGGCATATTGAGACAGTGCTCTAACCAACTGAGCTACCTGACCAGGGCCATTGATCTCTTTTTAAAACATATATAGTTATAGGGAAATTTAAGTATGCAAAATGAAGTATTAAAAAATAAAAGTGTTGGCCCTGGCCGGTTGGCTCAGTGGTAGAGTGTCAACCCAGTGTGTAGAAGTCCCGGGTTCGATTTCCGGCCAGGGCACACAGGAGAAGCACTCATCGGCTTCTCTACCCCTCCTTCTGCCCTTTCTCTTTATCTCTCTCTTCCCCTTCCCCAGCCAAGGCTCCATTGGAGCAAAGTTGGCTTGGGCGCTTAGGATGGTTCCATGGCCTCTGCCTCAGGTGCTAGAATGGCTCTGGTTGCAATGGAGCAACACCTCAGATGGGCAGAGCATTGTCCCCAGTGGGCACGCGGGGTGGATCCTGGTTGGGCACATGCAGGAGTATGCCTCTCTGCCTCCCTGGTTTTCACTTCAGAAAAATACAACCAAAAAAAAAAAAGAATAAAAAAATAAAACTATTTCCTGATGAGTGATTGTGCAATGAATGGATAGAGCATCAACAGGGAACGCTGAGATCGCAGGTTCAAAATGCCGAGGTTGCTGGCATGAGCATGGGCTTGTTGGCTTGAGTGTGGGTCACTGGCTTGAGCATGGATTGTGAACATGATCACAAGGTTTTTGGCTTGACCCCAAGGATCCCTGACTTAAAGCCCAGGGTTGCTGGCTTGAGCCCCTGGTTAAGGAACTTATGAGAAGCAGTCAGTGCTCAACTGAAGTGAAGCAATGATGAGCTTATGCTTCTCACTCTCTCTCCATTTCTCTCCCTACCCCTCCTTTTGCCACCCTCTTTTTTTCTCTCCTTCCCTCTCTTTCTCTCTCTCTCTGAAATCAGTAAATAAAATAGAAGTGTTCAGGCCTGACCTGTGGTGGCTCAGTGGATAAAGCATCATCCTGGAACACTAAGGTCTCTGGTTTGAAACCCTGGTCTTGCCTGGTCAAGGCACATATGGGAGTTGATGCTTCCTGCTCCTCCCCCCTTCCTCCCTCTCTCTGTCTGTCTGTCTCTCTCTCTTTCTCTTTCCAGGAACTAGAAGTCTTTTTAAAGATTTTGGTTGACTCCTATGTCTTGGACTGCCATATGACTTGACCTGTGCTGGCAAAGGCTTGCTTTGTGCCCAGTCCTGAATATTAAGGCCAGTGTTGCAGGCTTTTGTGTGTGACATGTGCAGGAACCCAGACCAGTTCTTGTTAAAGTAACCTCTGTATACAGGCACTCACATGCTTGTGTACATATACAGATCCCCTAGGGGGCACCAAGCACAGACCGTGGTTCGTCCTTCCTTCGCATTTTCAAAGGAACCATAGTTTTCTTTGCTGCTGGGAAAATGTCTCTTATAATCTTTTTTTTTTTTTTTTTTTTTTGTACTTTTCTGATGCTGGAAACGGGGAGGCAGTCAGACTCCCGCATGCGCCCAACCGGGATCTACCCGGCATGCCCACCAGGGGGCAATGGTCTGCCCATCTTGGGGCCTCGCTCTGCTGCAACCAGAGCCATTCTAGTGCTTGAGGCAGAGAGGCCACAGAGCCATCCCCAGCGCCCGAGCAAACTTTGCTCCAATGGAGCCTTGGCTGCGGGAGGGGAAGAGAGAGAGAGGAAGGAGAGGGGGAGGGGTGGAGAAGCAAATGGGCGCTTCTCCTGTGTGCCCTGGCCGGAAATCGAACCCAGGACTCCTGCACGCCAGGCCGACGCTCCACCACTGAGCCAACCGGCTAGGGCTCTTATAATCTTTAAAGGGTACTTTTCTCCAAATCATCCTTTGTATGTGACAGAAAATGTAGTTTAGAACTACCTGTTTTGATATAGAAAAGCCCTGCTTCCTGAGTAGGCAGGGCTTTAATCTGTCTAGGATTCCAGTGTGCATTCTTTGAACTAGTTCTTGCAAAATGAAAAAGAATAGTTTTTAAACAGCAAACTGTTTTTTAATTTTTATTTAAGTTTTATTTAATTTATTAAAGTTTTAAAGTTTTAATTGCCTATGTTTGGTGTTGCTAGCTAGATTTAAAGATAGGGTGTGTGTGTGGCGGAGTGGGGGTGGAGTGGGGTGTAAGGAGATGTAGGGAAGTCATGTTAGTTAGGACAGTTATTTATTTATTTAGATTTTTTTTTTTTCCATTTTAGAGGTTGGGGGGGCAGGAAGCATCAATTCCCATTTGTGCCTTGCCCAAGCAAGCCCAGGGTTTCAACCCAGTGACCTCAGCATTCCAGGTTGACGCTTTATCCACTGCATCATCACAGGTCAGGCATATTAGGACAGTTATTAAATTATTAAATCTAGATATTTTTGAGTATCTACTGTGCCTAATACCTGCTAACAGTGTTTCTGTCCTTAGAGCAGAAAGTTCTACAATTCTACAGGTTTAGAAAATCCTCCCAGAGAGATACTCTTTCTTAGTGGAAGGGGTGATGGAAGAACAGTAGTAGCCCAATGCATATGAGATAATAAATTTATTTTTTCTCCTTTATTATTAATTTTAATGGAGTGACATTGATTAATTAGGGTACATAGATTCAGAGAAAATATATCCAGGTTATTTTGACAATTGATTATGTTGCATACCCATCAACAAAAATCAAATTGTCTTCTGTCACCTTCTATCTGGTTTTCTTTGTGCCCCTCACCTCCCCCCCCCCCAACCACCACACTCTTGTCCATGTCCCTGTGTCTTTTCTATGTCCCATCTATGTATGGAATCATATAGTTCTTAGTTTTTTCTGATTTACTTATTTCACTCAGTATAAGGTTATCAAGGTCCATCCATGTTTAAATTTCTTTTTATATCCTTTATCTTCTTTTTCTTTCTTCTGTAAGGTATCTTGGAAAATGGCTGAATTTTTTTTTTTTTTTTTCAGTTTTCACATAAATCATAAATTATTTTTACTTATAGATCAAATATTTTTTTTCAGATTCTCTAAAATAATTACAATGAAAAAACAAACTGCTTTGTGTAAGTTCCCGAAGAAACACCCAAGGTGGAGGATAAAAAGTATCAGAACCTCTTAATCTGAGCAATGCCCAGGAGAAATCCTGTTTGTATTCTTTGATGTCCTTTGGTGGGCAGTAACTTATGGAGGAGCTGTGTTTTCTACCTGTTGCAGGGAAGAAGAGGAGCCATGTTGTGGAAGTCAGGGCCATGTCCTGTCACGTGTCCCTCAGACCTCTCAGCTCACCTTGCCACTTCCCATTCTAGCTCTTCCATTAAAAAAAAAAAAAAGATTTTACTTATTGGTTTTAGAGAGATGAGAGAGAAAAAGAGGCATGTATGTGGAGGATCAGGGAGCATCAACTTGTACTAGTTACTTGTTGTATGCACCCTGACCAGGCAGGCAAGCCCAGGGTTTGAAACCAGCAACCTCAGCATTCCAGGTTGATACTTTATCCACTGTTCCCCCACAGGTCAGGCCCATTCTTTTTTTTTTCTTTTCTTTTTTTTTTGTACCCTTCCGAAGCTGGAAACGGGGAGAGACAGTCAGACTCCTGCATGCACCCGACCGGGATCCATCCGGCATGCCCACCAGGGGCCGATGCTCTGCCCACCAGGGGGCGATGCTCTGCCCCTCCGGGGCGTTGCTCTGCCGCGACCAGAGCCACTCTAGCGCCTGGGGCAGAGGCCAAGGAGCCATCTCTAGCGCCCGGGCCATCTTTGCTCCAATGGAGCCTTGGCTGCAGGAGGGGAAGAGAGACAGAGAGGAAGGAGAGGGGGAGGGGTGGAGAAGCAGATGGGCGCTTCTCCTGTGTGCCCTGGCGGGAATCGAACTCGGGACTTCTGCACGCCAGGCCGACGCTCTACCACTGAGCCAACTGGCCAGGGCCGTCATAAAGTTCTTTTAAAATTCATATACAATTGCCTTTGCCCCAGAATCATTTTTAGCATCAATTGCCACTGGTAGGATTTTGTTTTTGTTTTTGTTTTTTGTGACAGAGACGGAGAGAGACAGAGAGAGGGACAGATAGGAACTGACAGATAGACAGGAAGGGAGAGAGATGAGAAGCATCGATTTTTTTGTTGTGGCTCCTTAGTCTCCTTAGTTGTTCACTGATTGCTTTCTCATGTGCCTTGACTGGGGGACTACAGCAGACCAAGTGACCCCTTGCTCAAGCCAGCGACCTTGGGTTCAAGCTGGTGAGCCTTGCTCAATCCAGATGAGACCATGCTCAAGCCAGCGACCTCGGGGTTTCAAACCTGGGTCCTCCGCGTCCCAGGCTGGTAGGTTTTTTTTTTTAACTCCTTAGCTCTTTAAGTTTGTAGATACACATGAGTGAGAAAACTTGGGTGAGAGTGTGTTGCTTCGTAAGATTTGTGTTGACTGGTAAGCATTTATGTGGCAGAGAGAGCATGTGAAGCACCAGCCTTCCTCACGTGGAAGAGAGACCATGAAGTGAGCTTGCTTGAAACCTGGAGGAAGTTCTGGTGAATAAAATCTAGAGAGTACTGTCAGCATACAAGTTACATACAGATTTGAAACCAAGATTTATAACTAAGAGTGTTCCTATTGTAGTTTAGCTGTTGTGTTATGGTAGTAAACTTGCCAAGTTCTCTCACCAAATCAACTCTTAGTCTGGCTCACACACGCAGCCCAAAGCCTGCAGAGGGGGCTTGGACTGACAGCCATTTGTTGTAGTTAATTTTCTTTTATTCCAAATGACTTTTTTTTTAAGATTTTATTTATTGCCTGACCTGTGGTGGCGCAGTGGATAAAGCGTCGACCTGGAAATGCTGAGGTCGCCGGTTTGAAACCCTGGGCTTGCCTGGTCAAGGCACATATGGGAGTTGATGCTTCCAGCTCCTCCCCCCTTCTCTCTCTCTCTCTCTCTCTCTCTCTCTCTCCCCTTGCTTTCTCTCTCTGTCTCTCTCTCTCCTCTCTAAAAAAATGAATAAATAAATTAAAACAAAAACAACAACAACAAAAAGATTTTATTTATTGATTTAAGAGAGAGAGAGAAGATGGGGCCAGGAGCAGGAAGCATCAACTCATAGTAGTAGCTTCTTTTTTTTTTTTTTAAGATTTTATTTATTCATTTTAGAGAGAGGGGACAGAGAGAGAGGCCAAGAGAAAGAAGGAAGAGAGGAGCAGAAAGCATCAACTCCCATTTGTGCCTTGACCAGGTAAGCCTGGGATTTTGAACTGGCAACCTCAGCATTCCAGGTCAATGCTTTTACCCACTGCACCACCACAGGTCAGGCAGTAGTAGCTTCTTGTATGTGTCTTGATCCGGCAAGCCCGGGGTTTTGAACCTGTGACCTCAGCATTCTGGGTCAATGCTTTATTCGCTGCACCACCACAGGTCAGGCAAAATAATTTTTATTTTTAGAAATTGCAGTGACATAGAAAATTACAAAGAACAAATTAATCAACATTATTACCACTTGAAATTGGTCATGCTTGTTTTATCGCTCTTTTATTTAAAAAAAAAAAAAGCATGATAGCCTGACTAAGCGGTTTCCCAGTGAATAGACTGGGAAATAGAGGACCCAGATTCGAAACCCTGAGGTTGCTGGCTTGAGCACAGTTTCATCCAGCTTGAGCACAAGCTCACCAGCTTGAGTGGAGTCGCTGGCTTGAGCGTGGGGTCATATGGACATGACCTCATGGTCACTGGCCTGAGCCCAAAGGTCGCTGGCTTGGAGCCCAAGGTCGCTGGCTTGAGCAAGGGGTCATTTGGTCTGCTGTAGCCCCCCGGTCAAGGCACATATGAGAAAGCAATCAATGAACAACTAAGGAGACTAAGGAGCCATAACAAAAAATTGAAGCTTCTCATCTCCCTTCCTGTCTCTATGTCCCTGTTTCTCTCTGTCTCTGTCACAAAAACATAAAAAGAAAAAATAAAGCATTTTAAAGTTGAGGCTTCCTTGGACCCCTCCCTTCCCCACTCAGGCAGCTATTGCCCTGAATTTGATAGGTTTTCTTCCAACCCAGTTTATTTAAATATAGTCACACATCACATAATGACACTTCAGTTAACTATGGACTACATACTTACTCTGTTGATGGTGGTCCCATAAGTTTATAATGGAGCTGAAAAATTCTGTTCCCTAGTGACTTTCTTGCCATCCTAAAGTCATAGTGTAGTGTATTCCTTACGTGTTGATGGTGATGCTGGTGTAAACGAACTTGTGCTGCCAATAATATAAAGTATAGCACAAACACTTCTGTATAATACATAATACTTGATAATATAGTACCATATTTCCCCATATTTAAGATGCTCCCATGTATAAGACACATCTTAATTTGGGGGCCTGAAATTTGAAAAAATAAGTATTACATAAAGTTATTGAACTCAAGTTTTATTCATCATAAAATTCATACAACTCCTCATTACTGTCACAACTCCCATCCATTAGCTTGTCCTCATCTGTGTCTGATGACAAATCACTGTCTTCAACCATGAGCACAAAAATAAGCGTGAAAAAGTGGGAGATGCAAGTAAAAAAACTACAACCGCTGTGTAAGACACACCCGGTTTTTTTACCCCCGTTTATTTTATTTTATTTTATTTATTCATTATAGAGAAGGGAGGGAGAGAGAGAAGCGAGGAGGAGCGGGAAGCATCAACTCCCATATGTACCTTGACCAAGCAAGCCTAGGGTTTTGAACCGGCGACCTCAGTGTTTCCAGGTTGACGCTTTATCCACTGCGCCAGCACAGGTCATGCTACCCCAAATTTTTAAAAAAGGGTGCATCTTATACATGGGGAATACAGTAAATACCTGTGTTACTTGTTTGTGTATTTGCTATACTTTTTATTGTTATATTATTTCTACTTGTAAAAAAAAAAGTTTGCTGTAAAACAGTGTGCCCTGTTATGTTGTCAGCAGCTCCATACATTTTGTGTTTATCATGCCTCTTTTTTTTTTTTTTTTTTTTAACAGAGACAGAGAGAGAGAGAGTCAGAGAGAGGGATAGATAGGGACAGACAGACAGGAGTGGAGAGATGAGAAGCATTAATCATTAGTTTTTCATTGAGCTTTGCGACACTTAGTTGTTCATTGATTGCTTTCTCATATGTGCCTTGACTGCGGGCCTTCAGCAGACTGAGTAACCCCTTGCTCCAGCCAGTGACCTTGGGTCCAATCCAGTGAGCTTTTGCTCAAACCAGATGAGCCTGCACTCAAGCTGGCGACCTCGGGGTCTCGAACCTGGGTCCTTCCACATCCCAGTCCGAGGCTCTATCCACTGCGCCACCGTTTGGTCAGGCCATGCCACTTGATTAAGCATTATTTTCTAGTGCTTGATTTAATCTTACCCTGTTCATCATGGTCCCTAAGTGCAAGATCTGCTGCTTGCTTGACCTGTGGTGGCACAGTGGATAAAGCATCGACCTGAAATGCTGAGGTCACCGGTTCAAAACCCTGGGCTTGCCCAGTCAAATCACAAATGGGAGTTGATGCTTCTGGCCCACCCCCCTTCTCTCTGTCTCTCCTCTAAAAAAGATGAATAAATAATAAAAAGAAAAGGATCTGTTCATGTTGCCAGTAGGAGGTCACATTGAGTGATTGACCTGGAAATAAAATTAGAAGTGATTAAGGACTATGAAAGTGGAAAATCCCTAGCGTGCGGAGGACCCGGGTTCGATTCCCGGCCAGGGCACACAGGAGAAGCGCCCATTTGCTTCTCCACCCCTCCGCCGCGCTTTCCTCTCTGTCTCTCTCTTCCCCTCCCGCAGCCAAGGCTCCATTGGAGCAAAGATGGCCCGGGCGCTGGGGATGGCTCTGTGGCCGCTGCCTCAGGCGCTAGAGTGGCTCTGGTCGCAACATGGCGACGCCCAGGATGGGCAGAGCATCGCCCCCTGGTGGGCAGAGCGTCGCCCCATGGTGGGCGTGCCGGGTGGATCCCGGTCGGGCGCATGCGGGAGTCTGTCTGACTGTCTCTCCCTGTTTCCAGCTTCAGAAAAATGAAAAAAAAAAAAAAAAAAAAAAAAAATTAAAAAAAAAAGAAAGTGGAAAATCAGTGATGGTTATTGCTCGCCAGTCAGACATATCCCATTCGATTATAGCTACCATCTTGAAGAACAAGAACAAAGTGCTGGCCTGACTAGGCGGTGGTGCAATGGTTAGAGCGTCGTCCTGGAATGCTGAGGACCCAGGTTCAAAGCCCCGAGGTTGCTGGCTTCAGTGCGGGGTCACCAACTTGAGCTGTGGGGGGTCGCTGGCTTGAACCCAAGGTCTCTGGCTTGAGCAGGAGGTCACTGGCTCGGTTGGAACCCCCTGGTCAAGGCACCTATGAGAAAGCAATCAATGAACAACTGTGGCAGTGAAGAATTGAAGCTTCTCATCTCTCTCCCTTCCTGTCTGTCTATCTGTCCCTGCCACCCTCTCTCTTGCTAAAAAGAAAAAAAGAACAAAATGATGGAAGCTGTTAAAGGGTCTGCTTGATTGAAGGCAATGAGAGACTAACCAATATTCCACAAGGACCTACATTAAACATGGAGAAACTTTTGATGACCTGATTGAAGACCAGATATAGAAGCACATCCCTTTTAGCACCATTATGATCTCAGCCAAAGCAAAAAGGGTTTTTTGTTTGTTGTTTTCTGATATTGAAGGAAAAGGCTGGAACTGACTAAGATTTTGAATTTCTTGTAAGTTTAGGTGGCTTAAACAATTCAAGAATCACTATTCATTACATAATATAAAAGTGAGTGATGAGTTTGTGAGTGCTGATATGAAGGTAGCTGAAGAATTTTTGGAAACTCTAGATACGCTGACTGTGGAGGAAAATAACTTGCCAGAGCATATATTTAGTCTGGATAAAACTTCTCTATCCTGGAAAGAGGTACTTAAAGGGACTTTCATTTATAAAAAGGCCAACTCAATGCCAGGTTTCAAGGCTTTATGGACAGGATAACAGTCTTGCTTGGGGACAGTGTCTTAGGCTACAAATTGAAACATTTTGTGAAAGCCTCAGGGCCTTCAAGCTTATCAGTAAGCTCACACTGCCAGTGTACTGCAAGGCAGTAAGTCATGGATGACTCAGCTCTTCTTCCAGGACGCTCTCCTGAATTGCAATGCCAGCAAAATAGAGAAGTACTGCTTTTAAAATATTTTTCCATTGGTTTGAGAGAGAGGGTGAGAGGGGAAGAGAGATAGAGAAGCATCAACTTGTAGTTCCATTTAGTTGTGTGTTTTTTTGTTTTGTTTTTTGTTGGTGACAGAGACAGAGAGAGAGACAGAGAGGGACAGACAGGAAGGGAGAGAGATGAGAAGCATCAATTTTTTGTTGCGGCTCCTTGGTCTCCTTAGTTCTGTGATTGCTTTCTCATATGTACCTTGACCAGGAGACTGCAGCAGAGCGAGTGACCCCTTGCTCAAGCCAGCAACCTTTGGGCTCAAGCCAGTGACCCCCCATGCTCAAGCTGGTGAGCCTGTGCTCAAGCTGGATGAGCCCACACTCAAGTCGGTGACCTCAGGTTTTCGAACCTGGGTCCTCTGCATCCCAGTCTGGCACTGTATGCACTGTGCCACCACCTGGTCAGGCTAGTTTTGTATTCATTGACTGATACTTGTACGTGCCCTGACTGTAAGTTGAACCCATGACGTCTGGTGTGTGAGGTTGATGTTTCATTCACTGAACCACGTGGCCAGTGCTGAGAAGTGCTGTTTGAGAATAACAGTACTTTTAAAGATTTTGTTAGTTGGTGATAATGCTCCCTTATTGTTGGCATTCTCCTCTTATTGGTTATTTTCATTCCAATATCAAAGTGGTGTTTCTCCCTCCAAATACCACCTCTGATCCAGTCAGTGGAACAAGGAGTTACAGCAACTTGTAAGGTCTGCTTGTGTGGCAGACCTTTGCCTGGGCTATTGCTGAAATGGGAAGACACAGAAGAAACTGGTACAATTCTGGAAGGATTACAATATCAGTGACTGCATTAAGAACTTTGCTTGGGCTTGGGGTAATGTCACCAAGGATAATGGCATCTGAAGACACTCAAGGGCTTCATTTATTCATGACTAGCCTGATCTGTGGTGGCGCGATGGATAAAGCGTCGACCTGGAATGCTGAGGTCACCGGTTCAAAACTTCAAAACTGTGGGATTACCTGGTCAAGGCACATATGGGAGTTGATGCTTCCTGCTCCTTCCCTCTTCTCTCTCTCTCTCTCCTCCTTCTCTCCTCTCTAAAATGAATAAAGTCTTAAAAAAAAAATCAGCCTGACCTGTGGTGGCGCAGTGGATAAAGCATCGACCTGGAATGCTGAGGTCACTGGTTCAAAACCCTGGGCTTGCCTGGTCAAGGCACATATGGGAGTTGATGCTTCCTTCTCCTCCCCCTTTCTCTCTCTATCTCTCCCTCTCCCTCTCCCTTCTCTCTCTAATAAAAGTAAATAAATAAAATCTAAAAAAGTAAATAAATAAAAAAATTAAAAAAAATAAAATAAAAAGCCCTTTAAAAAAAAAAAAAAAAAGGCCTAACCTGTGGTGGCGCAGTGGGATAAAGCGTCGACCTGGAACACTGAGGTCGCCGGTTCGAAACCTTGGGCTTGCCTGGTCAAGGCACATATGGGAGTTGATGCTTCCTGCTTCTCCCCCTTCTCTCTCTTTCTCACTCCTCTCTCTCTAAAAAAAAAAAAAAAAAATCAATAAAGAATTTTTGCCTCACCTGTGGTGGCGCAGTGGATCAAGCGTTGACCTGGAATGCTGAGGTCGCCCATTGAAAACCCTGGGCTTACCTGGTCAAGGCACATATGGGAGTTGATGCTTTCTGCTCCTCCTTCCCTTCTCTTTCTCTGTGTCTATCTTCTATAAAATGAATAAATAAAAAAAATTAAAAAAAAAATCAACAAGGCCTTACCAGGCGGTGGCGCAGTGGATAGAGCGTTGGACTGGGATGTGGAGGACCCAGGTTTGAGACCACGAGGTCACCAGCTTGAGCGCAAGCTCATCTGATTTGAGCAAGGCTCACCAACTTGGGGCCAGGGTCGCTGGCTTGAGCAAGGGGTCACTCGGTCTGCTGTAGCCCCCCCCCCCCATCAAGGCACATATGAGAAATCAATCAATGAAAAACTAAGGAACCACAACAAAGAATTGATATTTCTCATCTCTCTCCCTTCCTGTCTGTCCCTATCTCTCTGTCTCTGCCACCAAAAAAAAAAAAAAAAAAAATCAACAAGGCTGTGGTTGAGATGACAAACGACTTTAACTTGGGTGTGGATTAGGATGAAATAGATTCCTGAGAATTTGCTAATGAGGAGGTTTTGGAACTGGAACAGGAACACATATCGGTAACTTAAGATGAAGCAAAAGAAAAGGAAACTGCAGAAGTGAAGGAACCCTCAAGAAAATTTACAGTGAAGGTTAACTGAATATTTTTCAGACTTTAATAAGCTTAAAATGTTTGAAAATGTGGACCCCAACACCAAAAGGTTTTCATTAATAGAGAGGAATGTACATGACATTATCTGCTTACAAGTAAACATATGATCAAACCAGCAGGGACATCTTAACTGAAGAGTGTGACACCTACTCAAGAAAAGCCTTGGGCTCCTCCAGGAGGTGTTCCAGAAGAAGGCGTTGTTTCTATAGGAGATGACAGCTCCATGCGTGTTACTGTCCCTGAAGACCTTCCAGTGGGACAAGATACAAAGGTGAAGACAGTGATACTGTGAACCTGACCCTGTATAGGCCTAGGCTAATGTGTGTATTTGTGTATGAATTTTTAACAAAATTTAAAGTGTAAAAAAAAATTTTTTTTTTTAATTCATTTTAGAGAGGAGAGGGAGAGATAGAGAGAGAGAGAGAGAGGAGAGACAGAGAGAGAGAAGGGGGGGAGGAGCTGGAAGCATCTACTCCCATATGTGCCTTGACCAGGCAAGCCCAGGGTTTTTGAACCGGTGACCTCAGCATTTCCAGGTCGACGCTTTATCCACAGCGCCACCACAGGTCAGGCTAAAAAAATTTTTTTTAAGATTATGTTTATTGATTTTTTTAGAGAGAGGAGAAAGAGAAAGCGGTGGGATGAGCAGGAAGCATCAACCTGTAGTAGTCGCTTCTCGTATGTGCCTTGACCTGACAAGCCTGGGGTTTCAAACCGGTGATCTCAGCGTTTCAAACATTTCAGGTCAGCACCCTAGCCATTGCATTACCACAGGTCAGGCAAAAAAAAAAATTGAAAATAGAAAAGAGTTATAGAATAAGGTATAAAGAATACTTTTATATAGCTGTACAATATGTTTGTATTTTAAGCTAAGTGTTATTACAAAAGAAAAAAGTTTAAAGTTAGAGTAAGCTAAAAATTTGTTGAAGAATTTTTAATAAGACTGGTGTAGCCTAAATGTGAAGTATTTATAAAGTCTACAGTAGTATATAGACTTTCATGGTAAGTACCCTATACAAGTGCACAAAATAAAAATTTTTTTTTGACAGAGAGAGAGGGACAGATAGGGACAGACAGACAGGAAGGGGGAGAGATGAGAAGCATCAGTTCTTTGTTACGGCACCTTAGTTGTTCATTGATTGTTTTCTCATATGTGCCTTGACGGGGTGAGGGAGGACGGGACAGGACTACAGCACAGAGAAGGACTCCTTGCTCAAGCCAGCAATCTCGGGCTTCAAGCCAGCGATCATGGGGTCATGTCTATTATCCCACGCTCAACCTAGCCATTCTGTGCTCAAGCCGGTGAGCCCATGTTCAAGCCAGCGACCTTGGGGTTTCGACCCTGGGTCCTCTGCATCCCAGTCCAACGCTCTATCCACTGCGCCACCGCATGGTTAGGCAAATGCACTATTTTTATACTACTATATATTTTATACTACTATACTATATAGTAGTATATTTTTATACTACTATATATTTTTCTACTATATTTTTATTATACCATTTTTATATTTAGGTATGTTTAGAGACACAAACACCATTGCCTGTAGTATTAAGTACAGTAACGTTATATAATATGGTATATACCATTAGTCTAGGTGTGTCGTAGACTGTACTAGACCATCTAGGTTTGTGTAAATGCATTCTGATGTTTGCATGATGATGAAATCACCTAACAGTTAATATATCAGAACTTATTCATATGCATCTATTAAACGATGAATGTCTGTATCTGTTTATTTTAAATTAGCCAGTATATTTTTGACAGATGTCAAAAGGACATAAAAGTCTGTAATAGCCTTTAATTTGTACTGTCATATATGTTCTGTGTTGGGATGCAGAACTCTTTCAGGGTTAAAGCTTGTATATTTCTTCGCATGATGTTTTTTTTGAGCAATATTAGAGTATTCAATGTTTCATAGAGCTTCAGTTATTTGCTATAAACTCTCAGCTAAAGCTTAAAATTTAAGCAAAATAGCCTGACCAGGCAGTGGCGCAGTGGATAGAGCTTCGGACTGGGACTCGGAGGACCCAGGTTTGAGACCCTGAGGTTGCCAGCTTGAGAGTGGACTTATTGGGTTTGAGTGAGGCTCACCAGCTTGAGCCCAAGGTCACTGGCTCGAGCAAGAGGTCACTTGGTCCGCTGTAGCCCCCCAGTCAAGGCACATATGAGAAATCAATCAGGCCCTGGCCGGTTGGCTCAGCGGTAGAGCGTCGGCCTAGCGTGCGGAGGACCCGGGTTCGATTCCCGGCCAGGGCACACAGGAGAAGCGCCCATTTGCTTCTCCACCGCTCCGCCGCGCTTTCCTCTCTGTCTCTCTCTTCCCCTCCCGCAGCCAAGGCTCCATTGGAGCAAAGATGGCCCGGGCGCTGGGGATGGCTCCTCGGCCTCTGCCCCAGGCGCTAGAGTGGCTCTGGTCGCAATATGGCGACGCCCAGGATGGGCAGAGCATCGCCCCCTGGTGGGCAGAGCGCCGCCCCATGGTGGGCGTGCCGGGTGGATCCCGGTCGGGCGCATGCGGGAGTCTGTCTGACTGTCTCTCCCTGTTTCCAGCTTCAGAAAAATGAAAAAAAAAAAAAAAAAAAAAAAAAAAAAAAGAAATCAATCAATGAACAACCAAGGAACCGCAATGAAGAATTGATGTTTCTCATCTCTCTCCCTTCCTGTTTGTCCCTATCTGTCCCTCTCTTTGCTACAAAAAAAAAAAAAAAAAAAAAAAAAAAGAAAGAAAAATAAATTTGAGCAAAATAGAACTTGTTTTAAACTGGTTTGTATCTTAAATCCCAAATAACTAATGTATTATTTTTATTTGAAAATAATTTTAAAAATAAATGGACATTTATGGTTTCTCATTCCTTTGCTCCTCCTAGAAATTAAATAGATAATATTTATCTTTTCCATATAGCTTAATCTTATTTTACTCATTACTAGAGCTGGTCCAGAAAAAGAGTCATCAGGAGATTGCTAGAAATACAATTTACCAGGCCTTTGACATGCCTGGTAATTAATTAGGTCTGAGGTGGAGCCTAGGAGTGCATTCTAACCAGCAGCTCTGGTGATTCTCATGCAGGGGTCCTTAGGAATGCCTTCAAAAAGTATTTCTTTAACAAAAAAAGTATTTCTTTTCCATTGATGGTATTGTAAGATAATTTCAACCAGGGGTTAGCAAACTTTTTATGTAAAGGGCCAGGTAGTAAATATTTTAGGCTTGTGGGCCATATAGTTTGTGTTGCAACTACAACTTGTCTTTGTAGCATGAAAGCAGCCATGGTTAATACATAACAAATGACTGTGGCTGTGTTTCAATAAAACTTTATTTCCGAACACTGAAATTTTAATTTCATACAATTTTATGTGCCATGAAATACAGTTTATATGTGGATTTTCAACTGTGTGGGAGGTCAGTGTCCCAGCTGGTGTTGTTCCAGGGCCAACTGTGCTAATCTTCCTTTGATTTCTATCTCTTTTTTCTTCTTTTTTGAAATAGACAGGGACAGACAGAAAGGGAGAGAGATGAGAAGCATCAACTCATAGTTGCAGCACTTTAGTTGTTCACTGATTACTTTCTCACATGTGCCTTGATTGGGGGCCTCAAGCCAGAGACCATGGGGTCATATCTTTGATTCCACACTGAAGCTGGCGACCTCATGCTCAAGCTGGCAACCACAGGGTTTTGAACCTGGGTTCTCAACGTCCCAGGCCAACTCTCTATCCACTGTGCCACCACCTGGTCAGGCTTTGATTTCTTTTTTAACCATTTAAAAATGTATATGCCATTCTTAGCTCATGGGCTATACTGAAAACAGATGGTGGGCTAGACATGGCCCACCAGGCATTGTGTGCAGACATGAACAAGAGTAGGGTGTGGCTCTGAGGCCATTGCATTCTCTTACAGTATGTGGATAATATTTAGTAGTATAATCTAAAAAGAACTGTATATATTGTCTTATTGTATAAGACTATTGTTTCAGTAGACAGTGAAAGCCAGGGAAATAGCTTTGGGATCCTCTGCCTTTTGACTCTTATTTAAGAGCTCGATTCCTCTATTTTCAGTCTGGAGGCTCAGATACATACAGCCTGGCGCCCTTCAGATGCGATGGGCCTGTGTGCAATAGGGGTATGCAGCGTCACTAGGTTTCTTCCATCCAGTTAATGCAGAAGACTTACCAGGCTATCTTCTCATAATTATAGCGGTATTTGATTAATAAAAATGGGAAATGATTAATACTTTATAAATGAAGTTAATTTGATATAAAATCACCCAGAATGTTGACTTGGACACAGAAGTTCTTGTGGGAAAAATGTTGAGACTCACTGCTTGAGTTTTAAGGATTTTGATTTCATCCAATGAGACATTAAAGGGTAAGATGATCAAAGGGTAGACAACTTTCACTATTGGACTTAGTCTTGTGAATTTTATTCTTTTTTTTTTTTTCTTTTTACAGGGACAGAGAGAGTCAGAGAGAGGGACAGATAGGGACAGACAGACAGGAACGGAGAGAGATGAGAAGCATCAATCATCAGTTTTTCGTTGCGACACCTTAGTTGTTCATTGATTGCTTTCTCATATGTGCCTTGATTGCGGGCCTTCAGCAGACCAAGTAACCCCTTGCTTGAGCCAGCGACCCTGGGTCATCTAAGCTGGTAAGCATTTTTTTTTTTTTTTTTTTTTTTTGCTCAAGCCAGATGAGCCTGCGCTCAAGCTGACAACCTCGGGGTCTCGAACCTGGGTCCTTCCGCATCCCAGTCCCAACGCTCTATCCACTGCGCCACTGCCTGGTCAGGCTGAATTTTATTCTTATAAATTCTGTTTTGTTTTCCTTAAAGTAGTAAGGAAGGACTGAAATCTTACTTATGAAAACATCTGCATTTTCTGAGATTTCGTGGTCCTGCTTCTCAGAGGGCAATAGTGACTTCAGTAACTTTGAAGCACACAATTTTATCTACCTTGGATATAATTGCTGACATTTTTTTTTTAATTTTTCTGTGTCTAGATCAGTGGTTCTCAACCTTTCTAATGCCGTGATCCCGCAATACAGTTCCTCATGTTGCGGTGACCCCAAACCAAAAAATAATTTTGATGGCTACTTCATAACTATAATTTTGCTACAGTTATGATTCGGAATGTAAATACCTGATATGCATTATGTATTTTCCGATGGCTTTAGGCGACCCCGCTGGCGTCGCAACCCACAGGTTGAGAACCGTTGGTCTAGATGTTCTGACCTACGTAAATCAAAGTTCACTGTTTGACCAAGAAGCTATGATTCTGTTTTCTGATTGACAATTTTACAGTATCACTTACATAGGCTGTAGCACAAACAAGTTTCTAGTTTTCACCAAACAAATTTAAATGTGATTGTGGAGTTCTGAAAGCATTTTCTTGGTTTAGATTTTTCAGATTTTTACACTCAAAGATCATCTCATACCACTTAGAAGTTTTTACATTAATATTCAGATTACAGATAAAGCACAATCAGACTGACCTTGTGTTCCCTAAGTTCTTTGCCTTTGCACTTTTTATTTTCTTCTCCAATGAAATGTACATTTTGGTAGTCTTTAGGTCAGTTGATCTCTTGTGGTCAGATTGTATGACTAATCAACAGACAGACAACTCATGGAAGGGCTGTCTGGTCCCAATGGGGTTACTAATTTTCTGTGTAGAGTCTGGGAAAGCCTCTTATCCTCCAGTTACCTCTGATTCCTCATCTGGGAACCATGACAACACAATGACACTGATCCGTGAGAAGCTGAGCATGCTCGTGTGGTTTAAACAAAACAGGTGCTTGAGTTTGCAAGTCCAGGGGGACAGATTAGGGCAGAATCATGAGAGCAGTGCTTCTCACTTTAGTGTATATACGGATCACCTGATTCTGCAGGTCGGGGATGGGGTTTGGGGTTCTGCATTTTTACCAGCTTCCAGGTTAACACTGCTGGGTCTGCGATCACACTTTTTGAGCAGTAAGAGTCCTAGGAAAAGGTTTGTGTCCTCCATCTGAAGTCAGAATAATGAGACTCTTGAAAGGCAAGAATGGCCTCATGTTTTAAATGGGTTGGTGAAAAAACATGACAGTATAATCTATAAGACACTTCTCCAAGAAAAGACAGTCTTTTCAAGAGATAGTGTTGGGCAAGTTAGATAATGTGGAAAACTAAAATAAAATAAAAAAGAACTAGACCACCATCTCATACCATGCACAAGATTTAATTGTAAGACTCAAAACCATAAAAATACTAGAATAAAACATAGTCAATAAAATCTTGGACATTTCTTTTTTATTTTATTTTATTTTATTTATTCATTTTAGAGAGGAGAGAGAGAGAGACAGAGAGAGAGGGAGAGAGACAGGGGGGAGGAGCTGGAAGCATCAACTCCCATATGTGCCTTGACCAGGCAAGCCCAGGGTTTCGAACCGGCGACCTCAGCGTTTCCAGGTCGACGCTTTATCCACTGCGCCACCACAGGTCAGGCCTTGGACATTTCTTGTAGCAGTGTTTTTTCATAATATAGCTCCTTGGGCAAGGGAAAATTAAACAACTGGGACTACATAGAACTAAAAAGTTTTTGCACAGCAAAGAAAACCATCAATAAAATGAAAAGACAACTCACTGTATGAGAGAACATATTCAACAATGTGTTTGATAAGGGGTTAATACCCAAAATTTGTACAGAATTTATATAGCTCAACATAAAAACAAACAAATACCAATCCAGTTAAAAAATGGACAAATGATATGAACAGACACTTCTTCAGAGAGGATATATAGATGGCCAATACATACGTACGAAAAGATGTTCAGCATCACTAATCATCAGAGAAATGCAAATTAAAACCACAATGAGATATTATCTTAGACCTGTCAGAATGGCTATCATCAGTAAATCAATAAAAAACAAGTGTTGGCAAGGATATTGAGAAAGGGAACCTTTGTGTTCTGCTTGTGGGAATGCAGATTGAAACAGTCACTGTTAAATACAGTATGGAGTTTCCTCAAAAAATTAAAAATGGAAATGCCTTATGACCCAGCAATTCTACTTCTGGCAATATATCTGAAGAAACCTGGAACACTAATTCAAAAGAATATGTGCACCCCAGTGTTCATTGCAGCTTTATTTACAATAGCCAAGATTTGGAGGCCGCCTAAGTACCCATCAATAGATGCGTAGATAAAAATGCAATGGTACATTTTACACATTGGAATGCTACATGGCCATGAAAAAGAGGGAAATGTTACCTTTTGTTACAGCATAGATGGACTTGGAGAGTATTATGCTAAGTTGAATAAGTTGGTCAGAGAAGACAAATACCATATGATTTCAGCCATGTGGAATCTAACAAACAAAAGCAAATAAAATATAGAGAAACAGACTCATAGATACAGAAGGCAGACTGACAGCTATCAGAGGGGGTGGGGCATGGGAAGTGTGGTGGAAAAGGGTGAATTTTGTGATTAGGCAAATAAAAACAACCCTCATAGACATGAACAGCAGTATGGTGATTACCAGAGGGGACAGGGGTGGGAGGGGTGGAGGGAAGTAAAGAGGATAAAGGGATAAATGGTAACAGAAAGAAACTTGACTTTGGGTGGTAAACACAATACAATATACAGAATTGTACACTTGAAACTTACATAATTTAACCCCAATAAATTCAATAAATTTAAAAAGACCCCCCCCAAAAAAGAAAAAGAAATAACGTTTTTTAACATCTTTGACTTTTACTTTGACCTTGTACCTTCTCTGCATTGTTGTGGCTCTCAGCAAATACACTGTGCCACAGTCCCCAGCAACACTTAGTGTTGAACAAATGGCATAAACTCAATAAATGTGGTTGTGTGAGTGAGTGACAAGTAATTTAAACACCCATGTGGATGAAGATAGAATTCAAAAATTAAACTCCACGTATGAACATGGTACCCAGATTACTTCATGGTATCCAAACAAATGCACACCACCGCCTTTTATAGTTTCTTGTCCCTATTCTGCTCGTTTTATCACCAACATGGGAGTCTATGAATTGATCGTATAGAGCTGAACTTGTTAACCCTATGAGTAGCACGAATGTTCATTAACATCCTTGTGCCTCCTGACCATCCAGAGCACGATTTATTTAGTTAGTTTTGTTTGTTTGTTTTTGTATTTTTCTTTTTTTTAATTTTTCTTTTATTAATTTTTAGAGAAGAGAGAGAGAGAGAGAGAAGAGGGAGGGAGGGAGGAACAGGAAGCATCAACTCCCATATGTGCCTTGACCAGGCAAGCCCAGGGTTTTGAACTGGTGACCTCAGAGGTCCAGGTCAATGCTTTATTCACTGCGCCACCACAGGTCAAGCTTTTGTATTTTTCTGAAGTTGGAAACAGGGAGGCAGTCAGACAGACTCCCACATGAGCCTGACCGGGATCTACCCGGCAAGCCCACCAGGGGGCGACGCTCTGCCCATCTGGGGCATTGCTCTGTTGCAACCAGAGCCATTGTAGCGCCTGAGGCAGAGGCCATAGAGCCATCCTCAGCGCCCGGGCCAACTTTGCTCCAATAGAGCCTTGGCTGTGGGAGGAGAAGAGAGAGACAGAGAGGAAGGAGAGGGGGAGGGGTGGAGAAGCAGATGGGCGCTTCTCCTGTGTGCCCTGGCCGGGAATTGAACCCGGGACTCCTGCACGCCAGGCCGATGCTCTACCACTGAGCCAACTGGCCGGGGCCCGATTGATTTATTTTAAAGATGTGTAAAGCAACATTAAAAAAAGGCAAATGCATGTTCTTCTTGTTTCCATAAATTGGTTATTAAACAAACATGATTTTAAGTTAATAAAACTATAACAGGAACTAACTTTATTTTTTGAAAAAAAAATTCACTCCTGGGGGTCAGCGAGCATGAAAAAAATTCACTATTCAAAGGCTTAAAGTCTTTGTAGCTTTGTCACTCATTTGGTATGCTTTTCTTTCTGTTCTCATCAGGTGGACTGCCCATGTCCTTTGGACTGTGATGTGTTCTCCATCCAGCAGCTGGATGTAGTCTGTTAGATTCAGTTAGTGGGCTAGTGATCCACATGAGGACATTGATATGTCCAGCCAGGTGACGACTACACAGACATTTATTGTAAGAGAAAGATAGTGAGAAGGGAGAGGTGGAAGGGCGGAGAAGCAGATGGTCGCTTTTCCTGGGGTGCCCTGGCCAGGAATCAAATCTGGGACATCAACACGCCTGGCCGATACTCTACCGCTGAGCCAACTGGCCAGGGCTGCTTCTGTTTAAAAAGGGTGACTTGAAGGTTTTTAAAGAACTAGCTACATACTTACTTTGATGGAGAAAATGTGATTACACAGGCTTTTCAGTTATAAAAAAATAACAATGTAAGCCCCCAGTACATACTGGGATCCTCTGAAATTCCTAAAACTAAAGCTATTTAGTCAGATCATTTTACAGTCATCTCTAGGACCATTGTGGCCATTTTCTGCTTATTCACCATGAGGTGAAAAGCAGGGGATAGAATTTCGGTTCTTTAACTGCTGATTCTAGTGGTTGTCATGGTTTTTTTAAAAAGGGAAGTAGCCTCTGTGTCACTGGGATGGATGCTGCAAATAGACCGTGACTCCTAGCAGTGATTCTGAGTCTGTTCTAGGTGTGGTGCCCACGTCCCAAGAGCTCTGCAGGGCAGGAAGTTGTCTGTTGTTAATAGCTTATGTGTTACTGAAATTACAGGCCCACTGGCAGACACTTAATTCTTCATTTTGTTTAGCACATGGTGCTTTGATGCTTATTATTCAAAGAGATCAGCATCATCTCTGATGAGACATTACTTACAACTTGTAAAAGAAATACCTCTCTGTGGTTGGTTTAGGACAGCTCCTCCCTTTTGTCTTTGAACCCATGCTAACCCCCCTCCCCTGGTCAAAAAACATTTTTCCCTGACAAAGTAAATGCAGCTCTAAGAGCAACTGGGGAGGGCTGAGTTGAACACCATGGACAGCGACAGGGACAGTCCTTGGCTCTGGTCGTCCTGGTCCCACAGACCAGTGTGATGCAATGGGAGTGGTGTATTCAACTCAGAGCACCTTGCAATCATTGATCCCTCAAACGTGGGTCAGTCTTTTACTCGCCTGATAGATACCCTTTTTCTGTCTTCCAGTACACATTCACTAAATTGATTTTGACAAATCTGTGATGTTAACCCCATACTTTTATTCTTTATAATTAGAATATGCTCATCTTAGAACTGAGCAAACAAAGGCTTCTTTTTTTTGGTGTACTGTGGGACTTCTTGCTGAGGTCCCTTTGCTATCAGGAGGGCTTTCTGTGTCCTGAATGGTGTGCCAGTTTGTGGCAGTATTTTCCTGTTCTAGGCAATAAGAGAAACTGGAACAGCTTAGCTGATCTGGGCTGTCTTTTCTGTGTCATTTAGAAATGTTCTTAGGTATATCCAAGACCCCTTTCGTGCATTGAGGGCACTGGTCGGTGATGACAGAGTACTGTAGGCAGGTGATGAGAACACAGCCCACAGTCACACACACAGAAGCACTGTGTGGGTTGGAGCTAGGAGTCCGACACCTTGGATCTTTTCTTGGTTTAGTTATGTGTGTGCTCCAAGCAGAAATCATCTCACCCTTTCTGAACTTTGTAGTTTCTGACCTGTAAAACGGGTCAGGAGTGTTTGTTAGAGGAGCATCTGTGGTGTCTGTGCCCTATGGGTGCTCTCTGGCCGAGGCTGTTTTTCTGTGTCTTGGACCCAGCTTTGGCATTTTAAGCAGGTTTGTTGGCATGGGACTGACTAGCAGCAGCAGGGAGGAGAATCATGTCTGCCTCACTTGGATTCTCTCCTGAGGACCCACAATCTGTTTCTTTTCCTGTAGCACCCTAAACCTATCAGTGCCCAACAAATGAGAGTTGATAGACTACTAGGCTTCTGGCCCACTCATTACTTACCCTTGGCCCTTGATGAAAGGTCTTTCTGCTGAGAAGGCCAGTGAGCCTGGGACCCCTGCTTCAGGAGGGCAGGTGGCCTCCCAAACAGAATAATTATTTGAGAGACCACAAGACTGAGTCCCTCTTAACTAGACATTAACTAAATTAACCTGGTTGGATATTTGATTAGCATCTTCTGGATTTTCCATATTGAGGATTTTGAAAGCCCAATTTTGTGATTATTATACAGTGACCTTTTTAAACTATTGGAATTCTGCTAGGGAAAGACTTTGGGAGTGGCCAGATACTGCTGCAGGACAGCTTATTCTCATGTAAAAGTTTTGCCATTTCTATTTCCATTTAACACCCACAGCCACACATCTTAAGTGAGACTACTTCCTTTTTTTTTTAATGAGAGGAGTGGGGATAGAGACAGACTCCGTATGCTCCCCGACCAGTACCAACCCCCATCTAGGGCCAATGCTCTGCCCATCTGGGGCCTTGCTCACAACTGAGCTATTGCAACTACTTCTTCCTCCTCATAAAGCGACTACACCTATATATTCTCCATGTACCCCTGTATCATTAGTCATCAGAGGTGGGCCTCCAAAGAGGGGTGTAATCTCGGGTGAGGCAAGGACAGTTTCTGGGGAGAGACTTGGGATCTCTCAGCACCAGCACTCTTAAGTGTCTCAGTCTTGAAGGGGTAATCTGGGAGGCACATCACGCAGCCACCTCTGGAGTGAACTCACTGTGCATCCTCTGACCAGCAGCGTCAGCATCACCTGGGAAGTGGCAGTTTTCCAGCCCCACTCCAGAACAACTGTGACTCAGACATGGGGTCAGGCTTGGCAGTCTGTTTTGACAAGCTTTCCAGGTGATTCCGATGCATATTTAAGTTTGAGAATCACTTCATTATAAAGCTATAAAACTATTTTTATTTTTCAGGGTGTGTGTGTGTGTGAGAGAGAGAGAGAGACAGACAGACAGAGAGGGACAAACGGGAAGGACAGAGATGAGAAGCATCAATTATTCACTGTCACACCTTAGTTCATTGATTGCTTTCTCATATGTGCCTTAATTGGGGGGGGCGGGCTACAGCAGAGCAAGTGACCCCTTGCTCGAGCCACTGACCTTTGGGCTCAAGCCAGAGACCATGGGGTCAGGTCTGTGATCCCATGCGCAAGCCAGTGACCCCACACTGAAGCTGGTAAGCCCACTCTCAAGCCAGATGAGCCTGCACTCAAGCCAGCGACCTTGGGGTTTTGAACCTGGGACCTCTGTGTCACAGTCCGACACTCTATCCACTGTGCTACCACCTGGTCAGGCCTTCAGGGGTTTTTTTTTTTTTTTTTTTTTGAGGTACAATTGACATACAAAATATTAGCTTCAGGTGTACAACAATTTGATATTTGCATGTATATTGCAAAATGATCACAATGGGTGTGTCACTATATATAAATTTTGAAACTTTTTTTCTTGTGATGAGAACTTTCAAGATTTAGAAACTGCAGTACAGTATTAACTATAGTCACCATGCTCTATACATTTTATCCCCATGACTTATTTTATAACTGGAAGTTTGTACTTTTTAACTCTCTTAATTCAGTTAGCCCCCCTCCTCTGGCAACTACTAAGCTGTTATGTTTTCTGTATCTGGGACTTTGGAATATTTTTTTTTTAATTTCACATATAACTGATACCATGGGGCAGTGGTTCTCAAACTTTTTGAAGTCGGGGCACATTTAAAATCCTACAAATAATTGTAGCCGCACTATATACAGATTTCTGAGAAATACGTTATAATAATTAAGTCAAATATGAAAGAAAAAATATAAAGTCCAAGTGTGCTTTTATGGTAACTAAACGAAATAAATACGACAAAATTAAATTTATTCTAATATTAAAGAAGTTATTATTTTTTTTTACAGAGACAGAGAGAGAGTCAGAAAGAGGGATAGATAGGGACAGACAGGAACGGAGAGAGATGAGAAGCATCTATCATTAGTTTTTCATTGCGAGACCTTAGTTGATCATTGATTGCTTTTTCATATGTGCCTTGACTTTGGGGCTACAGCAGACTGAGTAACCCCTTGCTTAAGCCAGTGACCTTGGGTCCAAGCTGGTGAGCTTTTGCTCAAACCAGATGAGCCCGCGCTCAAGCCGGCAACCTCGGGGTCTTGAACCTGGGTCCTCTGCATCCCAGTCCAACGCTCTATCCACTGCGCCACCGCCTGGTCAGGCCCTTTCTTTCCCTCCCTCCCTCTCTCCCTCCCCTTCTCCCTTCCTCCCCTCCTTCCTTCCTCCCCTCCCCTCCTTCCTTCCTCCCCTCCCCTATTTCCTTCCTCCCCTCCCCTCCCTCTCATACATTCATACATTCATACATGCCTTGATTGCTGGGCTCAAGCTGAGCCAGTGACCCCTGTGCTCAAGCTGGCAACCTCAGGGTTTCAAAACTGGGACCTCAGGCCTGACCAGGCAGTGGCGCAGTGGATGGAGCATCGGACTGGGATGCGGAGGACCCAGGTTCGAGACCCTGAGCTCACCAGCTTGAGCGCGGGCTCATCTGGCTTGAGCAAAAAGCTCACCAGCTTGGACCCAAGGTTGCTGGCCCGAGCAAGGGGTTACTCAGTCTGTTGAAGGCCCGCGGTCAAGGCACATATGAGAAAGCAATCAATGAACAACTAAGGTGTCGTAACAAAAAACTGATGATTAATGCTTCTCATCTCTCTTCGTTCCTGTCTGTCTGTCTCTATCTATCCCTCTATCTGATTCTCTCTCTCTGTCCCTGTTTAAAAAAAAAAAAAAGGATCCAAAACTGGGACCTCAGCATCCCAGGTCAGTGCTCTATCCACTGCACTATCAGTGGTGAGGCGAGATTTATACTTTTATGTTTTCCTGGTACTAACTTGCACCCTTGTCAGCTTAAATAAGTCCTTTTAATATTTCTTGTAAGGCTGGTTTAGTGGTGATGAACTACTGTAGCTTTTGCCTGTCTGGAAAACTTTCTCCTTCCTTAATTTCCAGTGACAACTTTGCTGGGTATTCTTGATTGGGAGTCTTGATTTTCTTTCAGCATGTTGAATATATACTACTGCCCTCTAATCTGCAAAGTTTCAGCTTAAAAATCTGATTATAGGGTTTTCTTTGTATATAAAATAACTTGTTTTTGTTTTGCTGGTTTTAAGATTCTCTTCTTTTTAAAAAATTTTTTTTTTATTTTTTACAGAGACAGAGAGTCAGAGAGAGGGATAGACAGGGACAGACAGGAACGGAGAGAGATGAGAAGCATCTATCATTAGTCTTTCATTGCCCATTGCAACCCCTTAGTTGTTCATTGATTGCTTTCTCATATGTGCCTTGACCGCGGGCCTTCAGCAGACCGAGCAGCCCCTTGCTGGAGCCAGCGACCTTGGGTTCAAGCTGGTGGGCTTTTTTTGCTTAAACCAGATGAGCCTGCGCTCAAGCTGGCGACCTCGGAGTCTCGAACCTGGGTCCTCTGCATCCCAGTTTGATGCTCTATCCAATGCGCCACTGCCTGGTCAGGCAAGATTCTCTTCTTATATTTAAAATATATATATTTTTAATTTTTTTTAAAATTTTTATTTATTCATTTTTAGAGAGGAGAGAGAGACAGAGAGGGATAGAGAGGAGAGAGAGACAGAGAGAGAGAGAAGGGGGAGGAGCTGGAAGCATCAACTCCCATATGTGCCTTAACCAGGCAAGCCCAGGGTTTCGAACCGGCAATCTCAGCATTTCCAGGTCGACGCTTTATCCACTGCGCCACCACAGGTCAGGCCTATATATTTTTAATTTTATTGATTTGAGAGACAGAAATATCAATCCATTTCTGTGTGTGCCCTGACTGGGGATTGAACTGGCAACCTTTGCATACTGGGATGACGTTCTAACCAACTGAGTTATCTGGACAGGGCTCTCTTTGTTTTTAACTTTAAACATTTTACAGTGTTTTGGAGTGACTCTCTTTGGGCTCATCTTATTCGGAGGTCTTGGGCTTCCTGGATATGGATGTTTGTTTCTTTTCCAGGTTAGGGAATTTTCAAGCCGTTATTTCTTCAAATAAGTTTTCTGCCTTTCTCCCTGTCTTTTCTATCTGGGACCCCTGTAAAAAATAATGAAAATTGCCCTGGCCGGTTGGCTCAGCGGTAGAGCGTCGGCCTGGCGTGCGGGGGACCCAGGTTCGATTCCCGGCCAGGGCACATAGGAGAAGCGCCCATTTGCTTCTCCACCCCTCCTCCTTCCTCTCTGTCTCTCTCTTCCCCTCCCGCAGCCAAGGCTCCATTGGAGCAAAGATGGACCGGGCGCTGGGGATGGCTCATTGGCCTCTGCCCCAGGCGCTAGAGTGGCTCTGGTCGCGGCAGAGCGACGCCCCGGAGGGGCAGAGCATCGTCCCCTGGTGGGCAGAGCATCGCCCCTGGTGGGCGTGCCGGGTGGATCCCGGTCCGGCGCATGTGGGAGTCTGTCTGACTGTCTCTCCCCGTTTCCAGCTTCAGAAAAATACAGAAAAAAAAAGAAAAGAAAATTTAAGTGTGATGGTTACCTGATAAAGGCAGACAGACAGGTGGGAGAGGAACACATTCTTAATAATGCTTATTGGTGAGTATTACATTGTTATATAAATAAATAAATAAGAGAGCCAAGCTGGAAGAGAAAACAAATTTCAATTCCAAATTGCTCTCCTTAGCACCACTTCCTGTAGTTGGCATTGACAGCAGCAGGCACATCTGCAGCACTGCTCTTCATGAAGGGGTCTCCTGCATCTGGCTTAGCTGTGGTGTCTAGCACACTACACAGTCTCCCACACTGCTGGGTTGGCTAAGGGCACAGGGAAGAGACTTCTAGCTTGTTTTGCATCTCTTCCTGGCCCATGAACAGTATGTTACATTTCATTGATATGTTGTGGTCTCTGAATCTCCTCCTTTTAAACCTTTGTCTTTGGACAAAACCTTACTTATATTTGTCACACTGTGCCCATGTGTCATTAGTAAAAAGCTGAGACTTAGGTTGGTATTTTTCTTTTATAAGGTGAGAGACAGGGAGGCAGAGAGACAGACTCCCACATGTGCCTTGACTGGGACCCACCCTGCAAGCCCCCTTCTTGGCAATGTTCTGCCCATCTGAGGCCGTTGCTCCATTGCTCCATTGCTCAGTAACCGAGCTATTTTAGTGCCTGAGCCATCCTCAGTGCCTGGAGCCAACTTGCTCAAACCATTCAAGCCATGGCTGTGGCAAGGGAAGAGAGAAAGAAGGGTAGAGAAGCAGATGGTTGCTTTTCCTGTGTGCCCTGACCAGGAATCAAACCTGGGACATCCATATGCCGGGCCAACACTCTACCAGTGAGCTAACTGGCCAGTGGCAGGTTGGTATTTCCTTTTTTCTTTTTTGTATTTTTCTGAAGTGAGAAGTGGGGAGGTAGAGAGAGAGACTTCCACATGTGCCTGGCCGGTAACCACCCTGCATGCCCACTAGGGGGCAATGCTCTGCCCATCTGGGGTGTTGCTCTGTTATAACTGGAGCCATTCTAGTGCCTGAGGTGGAGGCCATGGAGCACATGGACCCACTTTGCTCCAATGGAACTTTGGCTGTGGGAGGGGAACAGAGAGAGAGAGGAGAGGGGGAAGGGTGGAGAAGCAGATGGGCACTTCTCCTGTGTGCCCTGGCTGGAAATTGAACCCAGGATTTCCATGCACCAGGCCGATACTCTATTGCTGAGCCCACTGGCCAGGGCCTCTTTTTTATTTATTCATTTTAGAGAGGAGAGGGAGAGGCAGAGAGAGAGACAGAGAGAGAGAGGAGAGACAGAGAGAGAGAAGGAGGGGAGGAGCTGGAAGCATCAACTCCCATATGTGCCTTGACCAGGCAAGCCCAGGGTTTTGAACCGGCGACCTCAGCATTTCCAGGTCGACGCTTTATCCACTGCGCCACCACAGGTCAGGCGGTTGTTTTTTGTTTGTTTGTTTGTTTTTTAAGAATGTATTTATTTTAGAGGGCGGGAGAAGGGGGGGAGGAACAGGAAGCATCAACTCCTATATATGCCTTGACCCGGCAAGCACAGTGTTTCAGACTGATGACCTCAGTATTCCAGGTCATCATTTTATCCACTGTGCCACCACAGGTCAGGCCAGTTGGTGTTTTTGACCAGTACATTCTTTAAATGCATATCTAGATATAGTTAGCACGCTTTCTACTTCCTAGATTAATTGTAGTCAAAGCCAATTAAGTAAAAATAATCTAAGAATTCTTTTGAACTTCTTGATTGGTCACATACTTGTCTCCTTGTGTTTCTGCAGATCTGATTTATATTCACTGTGATCAATCAGAACTCTCACTAGGACTTTCCGGATCCAGACCCAGGACCGCAAAGGAACTAGACCCCTCCCAAGTGAGTAGCCCCAGCACTCCCTCTGTCTGTGGAATTAGGGATGGTCTGGTCTGACTGAAATCACTTGGCACCCTATAGTATCCTGGGTGGGGAAAAGCACACTTTCCAGTACACACAGACTGTAAAGCAGTGTGAATCTGCAGTGAGAAGAACTGATATCTAAAAATCTCAGGAAACCAATCATTTCGTTTTCTATTTTTACTAATTATGCTATGTAGAACTTATATAAAATTGATTGACTTATAGTAAACACTGTACTAGTGAGAGAATATAGATCTTTAAATACTAAACTAAATTTATTTTAATCTAGCACATCTGGAACCAGTGGGATTCATCTCAGAGCTTAGAATTGGCTGAGGAAGCTAAAGTTACTTAACCAAACCCAGGGTCAGGTCAGGTAAAATGCTCATTAACATAGACAAGTGAATTTTTGAGACCATGGCCTTCAGATTGCCTGGATTATTTCCATGGAAATGCCACAGCAAGTTACTCAAAGTTTAGTTAGATATCCAAAGTGTTCAGATATTACAGATATGAGTAGCTGTTTTTTAAATAATAAAGGGCTAAAGTGGCCATATGTCCCGGCTTTTCTGTAATTGATCCAATTCTTTTTTCATCCATAAAGGCAGTTAGTTCATTGACTGTATTACCTGATGTGGTATCATCAGATCTCTATTTTAGAATTAGACATGGAGGCAGGCAGAGTGTATGAAAGAACATGGCTATAGGAGGGATCAGAATTTCTGATTTCTTCCTAATCACCAAGGAACACCACTCCCTTCAATAAGAGAAAGACCCTGCAAGACTGTTGTTTAGGAACCAGCTAGGCATGTGTTTGTCTTTCACTTTTCCTAAAATTGGACGACTACTTCCATTTAATGCCCTTTTTAAAAAAATAGTATCACCAGAAGTGCTGAGTTTTACATTGATTTTACATTATTGATGTCTCAGGCTATTTTTCTGTTTATCCATAGAAAATGATTTGTCCACATCCTTGAAAGAACATACTCTATTATAGAAAATAACCACTTCTAATCCTTTTACCTTCCCATTTCACAAGTACTGCAGAAGGCTGTGATGAATCAGTAGCATATAAAGTACTGACAGGTACCTATATTTTGCAGGAAGATTATAATTTCAGATTCCCTGGTGGAAGAAAACAAAAACACTCTGGTCTTGTTTCCAATGATGCAAGTGTGATTGTTGGCGTCTTCATGAGCTCCAGAGGTCACAGCACGCTACCACGGACTCTCATGGCCCCTCGGATGATTTCTGAGGGAGACATAGGAGGCATTGCTCAAATCACCTCCTCTCTCTACCTGGGCAGAGGTAGTGTGGCCTCCAACCGGCATCTCCTCCAAGCTCGTGGCATCACCTGCATTGTTAATGCTACCATTGAGATCCCCAATTTCAACTGGCCCCAATTTGAATATGTTAAAGTGCCTCTGGCTGACATGCCTCATGCCCCCATTGGACTATACTTTGACACGGTGGCCGACAAGATCCACAGTGTGAGCAGGAAGCATGGAGCCACCTTGGTGCACTGTGCTGCGGGGGTGAGCCGCTCGGCTACTCTCTGCATTGCTTACCTGATGAAGTTCCACAGTGTGTGCCTGCTGGAGGCGTACAACTGGGTGAAAGCCCGGAGGCCTGTCATCAGGCCCAATGTAGGCTTCTGGAGGCAGCTGATAGACTACGAGCGCCAGCTTTTTGGGAAGTCGACAGTGAAAATGGTACAGACGCCTTATGGCGTAGTTCCAGACGTTTATGAGAAAGAGTCCCGACACCTGATGCCTTACTGGGGGATTTAATGCCGCCAAAGCCTGCATCAGCAGCCCCTTGAGCAGTGCCAGCATCTGCTCCACACCGTCTGCTCCCCTCTTCACCTTTCTTTTCAAATGGTTGACTTTTGGTTCTCCCTGAAGTGTTTTTTTACACTGGGTGTTCCAGTTTATTTTAAGAGGTAGGGAGAGGAGGGGAGGAACATAAGTGGAATGCATACATTGCTAGTAACATTTTTAAAACTAACATTTTGGAGTAGTGTTTATGAAAATCTTTAACTGGCTTTTAATCATTTTTAATAATTTGAACAGTTTAATAAACTGGTTCTGCTCTATTTTGAATCCCACGCCTTTTGGCATCATGTCTGGTGCAGGAGGAGCTCAGTGCAAAAATCACTCTGGGCCCTGGTTAACCCTCCAGAGACAAGATTTGCCTAAGGCTGCTGCCCACACAGCGCTTAGGGAAAACTGACACCAGCTCTAGTCTCTACTGGATTAGCCCTACTCTCTCCCTTCCCCTTTATTATTTAGTAACTTTGTAAATTAAAAAAAAAATCAACTTTATTATTTAGCTGTTAAGTAATTACAACAAAATCTGCTGCAAACGGTCTGTTGGAATCAATGTGCCCCAGGACTATATCAACATTATTTTTAATAAACCTATCTGCTTTAACATATTAGAATTTTTACTAAGAAGAATTTCAGAGGGGGTGTGTGTGTGTGTCTGTGTGTGTGTGTTGATGAAAGATTCTCTCTAATGTTAAAATATGGCTCCTGTGACAATGATGAACACTACTTAAAATAGACATCTCAGCTGAATCGTGTCAACATTTCACGTCCTTGCAGATGGGTAGGTATTATCATTTACAGTGCTGCAACATTGTAAAACAGCATAAAATAAAAGGTAGTTTTCAGTTGTCTTTTGGTAACCAAAGGAGTGAATCCTCCATTAAAGAAATCAGTTTTTCCCAAAAGGTATGCCTTTGCTTGACTATGAAGACACACAAATTCCTAAACCAAACATTAATACCAGGTAATAAGCAAATAATAGCTTGCTTTGTTGCAACTTGAACAAAGTTTCAACTGCTCCTAATACAGTTGACAACACAACTCACTAGAGACTTGGTAGTTTAATTAGTTCTCTATTCTCTGTTCCTGGAAAGCCACCTGGCATTACCAGGTTGCCTCTTAACGTTTAGGGGGTAGACACCAGTTACAGCACTGTTTCTTTTTATTTACTTTATTTGCCAGGTAGGTGGTAGCTGGCTTATCCATGGAATAATTTTCTAGAGTTTTGGTTTGTTTTGGCAAGAAGCCATGAATGATACCAGTGGCTGCATTTTATATAAATTATATATTTCAAATTTTATCTGGTCTGTGGCAGTGGTTTCCATCTAAATTCTGCCTTTTCTTGTTTCATACCATTTGCCTACTTTAATAAACACGTACCATTTATTGTCTAAAAGAAAAATTCAAATAAAGCTAATAGCTTCTATGGGAAATTAAAGGAACCATAAGTGCTGTATCAGCACATGATCAAAAATCAAAGGAACAATAAAACTATCCTATGGCTATGGAGGTAATAGCTTCTTTCATATGAAGGCAGACCGTCAGTCTGGTAGTCTCCGGGTAAAACTCCAAAATAATCATTGTACTAGAGGAAGAAAACATCTAGTGACAGATATTCACGGTAATTAAAGAAAATTTCCTGAAGAAATCCTGGTAGACAGACACCACTACTGGGATATAGTAACTAAGAGCATTCGTAGCATCGAGGAAGCCTAACACCTTGCTAATCTAAATGACAGAGTGTATCAGCCGGCCACAAAGGAAGGTGTGTGACCTAGAAGGAGTTAGGGGAATTTTTGTAGTGATCTCCAGTGCAGGGGAAGCATTTCAGAGTTCTGTAACATAGGACCCAGAATCTTTTCAAAGCTTAAGTATGCACTTGTCATTTTATATAAAAGATAAGTAGAATGCATCTTAACAAAAAATATGTATATGCACACAAAATACTCAGTTTAAAATATGCAACCTATATAGAGTGCCACAGGAAAAATAAAGCATGGATCACATCCTAATATACCCTGTGACACTTCTACCTTAAGCATGTCCAGACAAAAATTACACACTATGCCGTAAAATTTTAAAGGCAAAATACAATTTTAAAAAAGGGCTTATTAATTGCCACTCAAGCAGTGGGGTGAAGCTGCTGGCACACTGCACAGTATGAAAATAAGTAACCTTGGTTACCGTTTCCAGGGACACTGGGCTCTTGGCTAAGAGCTGAGGTGAGTGCACTGTTGAGTCATTTTAATAAACTTGAATAAATAAAAATGCAACGGTATTCCACACTCCCCAAATCCGGATTGGTGGTACCTAATAAAACATTTCTACCATTAAATAGGTGCTGAAAGTAATACTTTTCAGAGCAAAGGCTTTTGTTGATGTCTGCTGTTTTCCTCTTGCACTTCCCACGGAGTGACTAATACCATACTTGGAAAGGTCAGCGGTAATTAGACATTTTATTGGAATATACAAATGGAAACCAATCTTATTAGCAGGTGAGCATACTTTTTAAAATGTTAGTGATACAGGCCATTTTGACAAAATAATCCAGGCATCCCCAAACTACGCCCCGCAGGCCGCATTCGGCCCCCTGAGGCCATTTATCTGCCCCCCCCCCCCAGCACTTCTGGAAGGGGCACCTCTTTCATTGGTGGTCAGTGAGAGGAGCACTGTATGTGGCGGCCCTCCAACGGTCTGAGGGACAGTGAACTGTCCCCCTGTGTAAAAAGTTTGGGGACCCCTGGAATAATCTATATAGCATTTCAAAAAAAACTCTCGCCTGACCTGTGGTGGCACAGTGGATAAAGCGTCGACCTGGAAATGCTGAGGTCGCCGGTTGGAAACCCTGGGCTTGCCTGGTCAAGGCACATATGGGAGCTGATGCTTCCAGTTCTCCCCCTTCTCTCTGTCTCGCTCTCTCCTCTCTAAAAAAATGAATAAAAAACCCCAAACCTCTCAGCAATGTAAATTCTGTCAAACGGATGACATTCTTATGGCAAAGGTAGATTTTATTATGGTCTGTTATGGGATATACAAGACCAGTGAGAAACCTGCTTGAATTTGGGTGCCATTTGAAGCCTTAGGTGCTGCTCAGACTGAATCAGAGCACAGAGACCTCAGGAAAGCCTGGCAGAAACTGGTCCACATGTGTTGTTGCTGACACTTCACTAGCCCTGCTGAGGGCAAAAGCTCTGAAGGTAACCATTCAGAAACAGCTGTCATTGCTTTCCCCTTAGTCGCTGGAGATGGTATCAATGGGAGCAAATGAGAAAAACACGTATCCATACTTCTCTGCATTCTGGGGCACAGCAAGGTAAAGCAGAGGCCTCAGCAGTCACTGTTTTTATTTTATTTATTTTTTTTATTTATTGATTTTTAGAGGGTGGGGGAGAGAGAGAGAAAGGGGAGGAACAGGAAGCATCAACTCCCATATGTGCCTTGTCCAGGCAAGCCCAAGGTTTCGAATCTGTAACCTCAGTGTTCCAGGTCAACGCTTTATCCCACTGCGCCACCACAGGTCAGGCAGCAGTCTCTGTTTAATGAAAATGCTCTACATCTTTTCTGAAAATGGAAGTAAAAGGTGTAAGATGGAACAAAACAATTTCCTCAAGTTTTGTCCTGAAAAGGGAAAGTAATTAATTATGTAAAGCAACAATTATATAGGCAAACCAAATTTTTCAGTTCACAAAAACTAAGTCTAGCCTGACCAGGTGGTGGCACAGTGGATAGAGCATCGGACTGGGACACAGAGGACCCATGTTCAAAACCCCAAGGTCACTGGCTTGAGCACAAGCTCATCTGGCTTGAGTAGTACGGGCTCACGAGCTTAACTGTGGGGTTGCTGGCTTGAGCAAGGGATCACTCTCTGCTGTAGCCCCCGGTCAAGGCACATATGAGAAAGCAATCAATGAACTACTAAGGAGCCACAACAAAGAACTGATGCTTCTCATCTCTCTCCTTTCCTGTCTGTCCCTACCTGTCCTTCTGAATCTCTTTCTCTGTCTCTGTCACAAAAAGCAACTAAGTCTAGGTCAGACAATGTAAGTTTATACAAAGTGAAACATAAGATTTCAGTATCTCTTCATAAAGCACATGATTAATAATTCAGAGAATTGTGTGTCCTAGATTGGCTTGTTCTTCCTAGGAATAACAGTCCTAAACCACTTGACAGTCCCCCTGACTATGTATTTAGTTTAAGTGGCAAAGAAAATTTCCTACAATAGCATGAGACTTTTCCTTCTAAAATTCAGTGTTTTTGAGTAATTTTCTAATACTACTTTCTAAGTTCTGTTACCTTTACCATAAATATACTATATTATTCTCACTAGGCCAGGAACTCCCATCTACTAACCCCGAATTTTTGGGTCTCTCACATAGATACTGTAGTGAGTCAGTATTGGTACCAATGCGGTCATTTTTGGAAATCTGGACAAAGGCTACTGAAAAGAGCTTTCATTCAGCTGCCTTTCCAAATCTTGGCTGAAAAAATATACCGTGTTCACAGTCTGTGTGAGGTAAAACAGAAGGTTTTCAGGGAAGGCTCCTAAGGGAAAGGATATTCATCATGATACTCAAGGATTTGGGCCTCTGTCAAAATGAAAATTCTCCACTGCAAAATGCCCAGGCATATTTTGAAAAGTCCTCTTGAAAGTTGATGGTTTTAGAAATGAATGAAAGGAGTCAAGAACTGGTTCAGTTGCATCAGCAAAGTGGTAAGTCTGCCCTTAACCTACCTGCCATTGTTCAATGGAGACAATTTTTCTATAAAGAGAACATCAGTAGCCTGACTGCCGATGGTGTAGTGGATAGAGCGTTGACCTGAAACACTTGAGGTCGCTGGCTTGAAACCCCAAGTTTGCCAGCTTGAGACTCCAGATCATCAATCTGATCCCAAGGTCACTGGCTTGAGCAAGGGATCACTGGCTCAGCTTGAGCCACCTGGTCAAGGTACGTATGAGACGTAATCAAAGAACAACTAAAGTGATGCAATTACAAATTGATGCTTCTCTCTCCTCCCTTTCTCCCCCTCCCTGTCTTCCTTTCTTTCTAAAAAAAAAAAAATCAGTTGCCTGACTGATGATAGCAAGGTGGATAAAGGGGTCACTGGCTTGGCTGGAGCCCCCCGCCCAGGCACATATGAGAAAGCAATCAATGACCAACTAAGGTGCCGCAACAAAGAACTGATGCTTCTCATCTCTCTCCTTTCCTGTCTGTCCCTCTCTCACTAAAAAAAAAAAAAAAAAAAAAAGGGAAAGAACATCAGTTTCCTGACTAGTGGTGGCGGCACAGTGGTTAAAGCATCGACCCAGAACACTGAGATTACATGTTTGAAACCCTAATGTCCCAAGCTTGAATGGGGGATTGTCCATGTGATTCCAGAAGTCTTCAAATTAAGCCCAAAAATTGCTGGTGTGACAAGCCCAAGGTTGCTGGCTTAAGCCCCTCTGATCAAGGCACGTACAAGAAACAGTCAATGTACAACTAAGGTGAAAGCAACTATGAGTTGGTTTTTCTTCCTGTCTCTGTCTCAAAAAAGAAATCAGTTTAATAACAATTTCCCCTCTTTATTCATTTCAGATATGAACACTAAATGCAGATACACACACTCAACTTCACAGGACAGCAAGTGTTCTTGATATAAATAAGCACTGACTCAAAACAGTTTTGCCAGTTCTAGTCCTACAACAGTATTTTTCTTCACATGTCAATTCTTCACAGTTACTACACTGCAGCGGCAAATTATTGTGGTCCATATTTTAAAACATCTTAAGAAAACTAAAAATAAGTTAGCAAACTCTGGCGCCACACACAGTTTGGGTAGGGCAGTTTTACCTCCAATCCCAAAGACTGGGAGTGGGGACTTGGGGACAAAGGTCAATGTAGGAATGACTAGGAACTTCAGCTTTTCCCCATCCACTTCTTGGGGAACTCTTTATATAAATTCATGGAGGTGAACTTTGCAGTACTTGCTTTTTGTTCATTGGTCCCTGTCACCAATTGGTATGACAAAGAAATACCCAGCTGGGACTTCAAAGAGAAGCTTTTCAGAGCAAATCAGGCAAGATGAGGCCAGGAGGTTTTGGTTCAACACAGTTGATCCAGAAGTTGGCACAGCTGGCATGATACTGATGTCCTCCATAGGCCAGCTTGAAACTGTCTGTTTCTGAGTTGAATGCCTGCCAGAAATAGAAATGTGGAGCAAGTCAGGTTCTGCATTTAAAAGCTAATCAGCAACCAGCATGTAACACTTCTCCAGGTCACAGAGGCCAAGGGCAAGATGGCACATATACAAAAGCTGAGCAGGTGGCTATGGAAATTAAGGTGAGAAAATTTTTTGTTGCTAATTAATGGTATAAAATGTCTTGACCATTAAACCTAGTTTCAGCAAGAGAAGGCCAAGTCTTTCATTAAAAAGGCAGTCTAGGGGGGTGGGAGGAGGGTTCATGACACAGGTAACTAAAGCAGACAAGGGCTGTGGCTAATTTTTATCCCTCATTGTGCTGAAGGAAGCCCTTCCCTAAAGCCTGGCAAGTGACTGTAACAAGTAATCCCTTAAGTTTCTGTCCTATCATGAAAGAAAACAAATGATTATAAGCTCTTAGGCTCTAATGCCATTGGGAGATGATAACAATTAACAACTAAAAAGTTCAAAAAGGTACAGGGTTTCAAAATAAAATGATATTAAATATGTAAAAGCCTGACCAGGTGGTGGTGCAGTGGATAGAGCATAGGCCTGGGACGCTGAGGACCCAGGTTTGAAACCCTGAGGTTGCCGGCTTGAGCGTGGGATCACAGACATGACCCCACAGTCACTGGCTTGAGTCTAAAGGCCACTGGTTTGAACCCAAGGTTGCTGGTTTGAACAAGGAGTCACTGGTTCGGCTGAAATCCCCCACCCCCTAGTCAAGGCACATATGAGAAAGCAATCAATGAACAACTAATGTGCCACAATGAAGAATTGATGTTTATCTCTCTCTCCCTTCTTGTCTGTCCCTGTCTATCCTCCTCTCTCTCTCCCTCTCTCTCTCTCTCAAAAAGAAAAAATATATAAAGGAATTATTTCCAGATGAGTAATGCTTATAGGTGAGTTACAGCCAGCCAGTTCTCACCGCAACCATGTCCTGGGGTGCTTTTTAAGGCACCGCAAGTAAATAAAACTCTAAAACCAGTTTGTTTTTTGTCTGATAATGGCCAAATCCTGAAGCTCTCTGAGCTTATTCTTTGTCACTGTAACTTCCAGTCTTCCAAAAGTTGCACATTCTGTTACCGTTTGTCACAGAGAAACATAACCACACCAGAAGCCAATTACGAGAAGCATGCAAACAAGACAGAAGTGGATCCACACAGACAGCTAGTTGATTAAATCAAGCATTATGAGAGCAAGGGTAACTAAGTCAAGGATTCGTGATTGGAACGGCTCAGGATGGCAGTGGGATCATCTGATTTGCCTTCCACATTCAAAATTAAGATGGAGACACTAAGATAATGTATAACTGGTTCATACTTTTTTAAGATGTTCCTCTGCAGACTTCTCTTCTTTCTGAAATAACGTTGAAACCATAAGGTCAACAAAAGTCCCAGAACAGAGCCTTGTGCCTGCAAACAAATCCTGGCGGGTAACCTCACCTCTTCACCATGCACAGGGTGCTGCAGCACAAAGCCAGCAGCTCCTTAGAAAGGGAGAACTGCATGCCTTCCCTCAGCAGCTCCCCACTGCCCCTTTGAAAGAACATCTATTTCTGTGCTCAGATTGCAAGGCTTCATAAAATCCCCACCACCTCTGGGCACAGACCTTGTAGTGAAGTGGTCTGAAGGGGTTTATCGCCAGGTCACATTAGGAAAATGGTTTGCCATCTGCAGGGGAAGGCATGTGACTTACCCGGCTCCTGGAGTCCACATTTAATAGGCACACCCCACAAGCAAGTTCCTGAGCATTTTTAATCCCAGGCCGCAGCATACAAGAGGAAAAATCCAGTGAACTTTCATCAGGCTGCGAAAACAAGACAAATGGGTAAGAACCCAGCAATTCTAAACGCTGTTGGCTTCACTCCCTGATCACTCATCCCCTGTAGGTCCAACAGCAAATTAACTAAACTCTCTAATACCATCAATACAATTATTTACTGAGTAAATATCATTTACTGAGTACCTGTGGGTTCCAGGTACCAGGGATGCTAGCATGAGCCAAGAACAGTCCCTGTCCTCTGAGAACTCACAGTCTAGGGTAGGAGGATGAAAGTCATACTAGGGGTAAGTACCAAGTGCCCAAGCACATGGTGGTGGTGGTGGTGGGGGGCACTTAGCCCAGCTCACGGGGAATAGAGCCTGATGGGATATGCTAGGTGAAGGGGCTAGGGTGGAGGAGGTAGGGGAGGGAAGGATATTTATTCTATATAGAAGTAGAACAAGCAGGCCAGGCAAAGGATCTAAGCAAGAGACTGGGTATAGGAAAAAATCTAGGTGGGGGCCAAGATTATGAAAGGGGTAACAATGGAATTGGAGCATAAGGCCTTGGAAGGAATATATGGGGTTGAGGCTTTGTCCTGAGAAGCCATTACGGGCTCTAATCAGATCATGACAGCATTAGGTTTGTATTATGGTCAGATCCCTCTGACTGGGGGAGGCAATCTTCAAGGCATGGGCCTCAGTTACCAGGCTGTTGCAGTGCTCCAGGACATAGACACTGGAGGTGTGAACTAAGGTAATAACAGTGGGGAATGGAGAGAAAGTCGACACATGAAAGAGCTAGCAGTAGTCAACAGGCCTGGACGATCTGTTAGTGTGCACGGAGGGATGAGGTTTGGGCAACTGAGAGGACCCACCATTATAAGGCACATGAGAGCAGAACCATGCTTGGGGATGGGGGATGGGGGATGGGGAGGAGAGCTCAGTTTGGTACACGCTGAGCTGGAGCTGCCTATGGGACAGCCAAGTTCTGATGTTACATAAGGTGGCAAATGGATATATTGTCCTGGTGCTCAAGAATGAGAGATCTGGAAGTTATCAGTGAGAGACAGTAAATCTAACAATGGCTAATAAGTAGAGCCCTTACTTGTGCTAAGCACCATATAAAGCTCTTTGCTTTTTTAAATTAAAAAAAAAATAATTTTTTTTTTGAGAGAGAGATAGTAAGATAGGAACATGGGGTTGCCCTGACTGGGGAATCTAACTGGCAATCTTTACACTTCAGGATGACGCTCCGACCCACCAAGCTATCCGGCCAGGGCTTAGTTTTTATTGTTTTTTAAAGAGGGGAGCAGGAAGGAAAACATGTGTTGTTCCACTCAGTCGTTCATTTTTTGGTTGCTTCCTGTGTTGTGTGTGCCCTTGACTGGGGCTTGAACCCACAACCTTGTTGTTTTGGGACAATGCTCTTAACCCTTTGAGTATTGAGTCTTTTTCATACTCGCTGACTCCTAGGAGTGAAATTTTTTTCAAAAAAGGAAATTAGTTCCAGTTACTCTGGATTGTCAGGAGGCAGGAGGACGTACATGAATGTTCGTACTACTAAAAGTTAACCAACTGGGCTAACCAGCCAGGGCCAGCATATCTATAATCTACATTAAAAACATGTTACTGGCCCTGGCCGGTTGGCTCAGCGGTAGAGCGTCGGCGTGGCGTGCGGGGGGACCTGGGTTCAATTCCCGGCCAGGGCACATAGGAGAAGTGCCCATTTGCCTCTCCACCCCCCCTCCCTTCTTCCTCTCTGTCTCTCTCTTCCCCTCCCGCAGTCAAGGCTCCATTGGAGCAAAGATGGCCTGGGCGCTGGGGATGGCTCCTTGGCCTCTGCCCCAGGCGCTAGAGTGGCTCTGGTCACGGCAGAGCGACGCCCCGGAGGGGCAGAGCATCGCCCCTGGTGGGCGTGCTGGGTGGATCCCGGTCAGGCACATGCGGAGTCTGTCTCTCCCCGTTTCCAGCTTCAGAAAAATACAAAACAAACAACAACAAAAAAAAACATGTTACTGGCCCTGGCTGGTTGGCTCAGCAGTAGAGTGTCGGCCCAGCGTATGGAAGCCCTGGGTTCGATTCCCGGTCAGGGCACACAAGATAAGTGCCCACCTGCTTCTCTACCCTTCCCCCTCTCCTTTTTTCTCTCTCTCTCTTCCCCTCCCGCAGTCAAGGCTCCATTGGAGCAAAGTTGGCCTGGGCGCTGAGGATGGCTCCATGGCCTCCACCTCAGTCACTAGAATGGCTTCAGCCACAGCGGAGCATAGCCCCCTGGTGGGCAGGCCAGGTGGGTCCTGGTCAGGCACATGTAGGAGTCTGTCTCTCCGCCTCCCCGCTTCTAACTTCAGAAAAATAAATTAAAAAAAAATGTTACTGAACAAGACTATTTGAGAAATAATTAGAATCTGGCAAAACGCTGGGTCTTAAAATCAAATAAAAGCCCTTTAATATCTGTTTACCAAAGGGATAAGGGAAGAAAACAATGAAAAGGTCATATTATAATCTCCAGTGAAAATTATAATGTTCTGGCCTGACCAGGTGGTGGCGCAGTGGATAGAGCGTCAGACTGGGATGTGGAGGACCCAGGTTCGAGACCCCGAGGTCGCCAGCTTGAGCACGAGCTCATCTGGTTTGAGCAAGGCTCACCAGCTTGAGCCCAAGGTCGCTGGCTCAAGCAAGGGGTCACTTGGTCTGCTGTAGCCCCTGGTCAAGGCACATATGAGAAATCAATCAGTGAACAACTAAGGAGCCACAACAAAGAATTGATGTTTCTCATCTCTCTCCCTTCCTATCTGTCCCTATCTGTCCCCCCCCCCTCTGTCTCTGCCACACACACACACACACAATTATAATGTTCTGCATAAATTACCTGTGGTTAAGTTAATCTTTCAAATGATAAAATTAGCCTTTATAATACACATCTATAAGCAGGGAGATTGCTGTAGTACACAGTAATTGCGTGACACCCATCAATGGCCGTAATTCTATAAGAAAGTATGCCCTCGCCCTGGCTGGTTGGCTCAGTGGTAGAGCGTCGGCCTGGCGTGCAGGAGTCCCGGGTTTGATTCCCGGCCAGGGCACACAGGAGAAGCGCCCATCTGCTTCTCCACCCCTCCCCCTCTCCTCCCGCAGCCAAGGCTCCATTGGAGCAAAGATGGCCCGGGCGCTGAGGATGGCTCTGGATGCAACAGAGCGACGCCCCAGAGGGGCAGAGCATCGCCCCCTGGTGGGCATGCCGGGTGGATCCCAGTCGGGCGCATGCGGGAGTCTGACTGCCTCCCCGTTTCCAGCTTTGGAAAAATGCAAAAAAAAAAAAAAAGAAAGTATGCCCTCTACAGGCCACCTTAAATTAAACATCATTTACTTTAATTGGGAAGTACTTCATGCATTTAGTAAGGTAAAAAATAATTATACACTGACAAGTCCCAGAACCAGATTGGGATATATAATCGAGAATGTTAGCCAATAATAAACTACTAAAAGGATGTCCAAAAACATCATTAGTAAGAAGATGATTTTGGTAGTAATTACTGTTCTTCACCAATCTTTTCATTCTCCTTCCCTTAAATTAGGCATGGCCGTGCAACTTGCCATATGTGGGCCTATGTCACGTATGAACCTTCTGAGAGGAAACGTTTAGGACAATGTGCTGTTTCTGGTGTTCCCTGACCCTCCCATTGTGACCAACTATATTCCATGGGGTGGAGGCTCTATCAGCCCAGGTCCCTGAGTGAGAAGGACATAGCACAGAGATCCCTCCAACTTGAGAAGGGCATTTAGCAGGAGCAAGAAATAAAGCTTTGTTATTTTACATCGCTAAGATGGGAGAAGCAGTCTGGTTTGTAGCATAATCTAGCCTAATATAACTGATATAAAGAGTGATCTATGAGCAAAAGCTCACCAGCTTGGACCCAAGGTCGCTGGCTAGAGCAAGGGGTTACTCGGTCTGCTGAAGGTCCACAGTCAAGGCACATATGAGAAAGCAATCAATGAACAACTAAGGTGTCGCAATGCGCAACGAAAAACTAATGATTGATGCTTCTTATCTCTCCGTTCCTGTCTGTCTATCCCTGTCTATCCCTCTCTCTGACTCTCTGTTTCTGTAAAAAATAAATAAATAAAAAAGAGTGATCTAGACATAGGTTCCACAAGCAATTACAGACTTTTGATTTGGGTTAGTGTGACTATTCTTGGCTACAATGTTTTATGTAATTTTCCCTATTGCAGTGGTTCTCAACCTGTGGGTCACGACCCCAGCGGGGTCGCCTAAAGCCATCGGAAAATACAAAATACATATCAGGTATTTACATTCCGAATCATAACTGTAGCAAAATTACAGTTATGAAGTAGCCACCAAAATTATTTTTTGGTTTGGGGTCACCGCAACATGAGGAACTGTATTGCGGGGTCACGGCATTAGAAAGGTTGAGAACCACTGCCCTATTGCTACTATAATAAATTAGTACACAGTAGGTAGAGCGTCGGCCTGGCGTGCAGAAGTCCCGGGTTCGATTCCCGACCAGGGCACACAGGAGAAACGCCCATCGGCTTCTCCACCCCTCCCCCTCTCCTTCCTCTCTGTCTCTCTCTTCCCCTCCCGCAGCCGAGGCTCCATTGGAGCGAAGATGGTCCGGGTGCTGGGGATGGCTCCTTGGCCTCTGCCCCAGGCGCTGGAGTGGCTCTGGTCGCAACAGAGCGACGCCCCGGAGGGGCAGAGCATCGCCCCCTGGTGGGCGTGCCGGGTGGATCCCGGTCGGGCGCATGCGGGAGTCTGTCTGACTGTCTCTCCCCGTTTCCAGCTTCAGAAAATAAAATAAAAAAATAAAATAAATTAGTACAAATCTCATCACTTAAAACAACATAAATTTATTCTCTTAACAGTTCTGAAGGTCAGAATTCAAAAATGGGTCAGCTATGCTGCATTCCATCTGGACATTCTAAGGAAGAATCTATGTATTTCTCTGCCTGTTCCAATTTTTAGAGCCTGCGTGCATATTCCCTAGAACATGGTTCCATCTTTCATCTTCAAAGACAACAGCATAGCACTTGCCAATCTTTCTTTCTCTGTTTTTTTTTTTAAGTAAATAAATTTTTATTTAAATGGGGTGACATCAATAAATCAGGGTACATATATTCAAAGAAAACATTTCCAGGTTATTTTGTCATTTAGTTCTGTTGCATACCCATCATCCAAAGAGAGATCGTCCTCCGTCACCCTCTATCCAGTTTTCCTTGTACCCCTCCCCCTCCCCCCTCCCTCCATCCCTCCCCCTACCCCCCTGTTTGTTTGTTTTTTTAAAGATTTTACTTATTCATTTTTAGAGAAGAAAGAGAGCAAGAGCAATAGAGGCCCCGGCAGTTTGGCTTAGCGGTAGAGCATCGACCCGGTGTGTGGATGTCCCAGGTTCGATTCCTGGTCAGGGCACACAGGAGAAGCACCCATTTAACTTCTCTACCCTTCCCTCTATCCTTTCTCTGTATCTCTCTCTTCCCCCCTGCAGCCAAGGCTCCACTGGAGCAAAGTTGGCTGGGGCACCGAGGATGGCTCCATGGCCTCCACCTCAGGCATTAGAATGGCTCTGGTTGCAACAGAGCAATGCCCTAGATGGGCAGTGGATCCTGGTTGGGTACTTGCAGGTGTCTGTCTCTCTGCCTCCCTACTTCTCACTTCAGAAACAGAGAGATAGAAGAGGGGAGGAACAGGAAGCATCAACTCTCATATATGCCTTGACCAGGAAAGGGTTCAAACCAGTGTCTTAAATATTCCAGGTCAATGCTTTATCCACTGTGCCACCACAGGTCAGGCTCTTTCTGTTTTGTTGGTTTTTTTGTTTGTTTGTTTGTTATTCCTGACAGACACACACAGAGAGAGAGACAGAGAGGGACAGATAGGGACAGAGAGAGATGAGAAGCATCAATTTTACATTGCAGCTCCTTAGTTGTTTAATGATTGCTTTCTCCTATGTGCCTTGACCTGGGGGCTACAGCAGAGTGAGTGACCCCTTGCTCAAGCCAGCAACCTTAGACTTAAGCCAGCAATCTTGGGCTTCAAACCGGCGACCTTAAGGTTCGAACCTGGGTCCTCTGTGTCCCAGTCTGATGCTCTAGCCACGGTGCCACCGCCTGGTCAGGCTCTTTCTCTGTTTCAATTGTCATATCACTTCCCTCATTCTCACCTGCTTCCCTCTTATAAGGATCCTTGATAACACTGGGTCCACCTGCATTATCCAGGATAAGTTCCCTCTCTGAAGATCCTTAATTTAATCACCTTAGATTAGAAAGTAGCTTTTCCTGTAAGGTACCAAATTCACAAATTTCAGGGACTAGAGTGTGGACACTTTGGGGGGGGGGAGAGCATTCTTCTACCAACCACAGGCACCTTCTCTCAACTGATAGTCATGCTGAAGATTCTGTCTCTAAAGCACTGTGCAGACTGGCAAGAGGACAGAAATGCTACCATTATTAAAAATAAACAGTTCTCCTGACATGTGACAGCAACAGGAAGTAAGCACTCTGAAGTTCACCACTAATTTCACCTTGACAAGAAGCACAAAAGAATTTATATTATACTGAGGTCTATTAATAGAGGAATCAAAGAGCCTGTGTGGGTTTTTAATTGACTGGAGGCCAGGAGAATAACAGTCCTGTCTCTTTTCAGAGATGGATGGCAGAGATGGATTGGTTTTGTTTTCCAGGACTGAGTCCTTCTTGTTCCAAACCTACTAAACTTCAACCCATATCCTTGAGATAAACCTTGGGCAACAATTCACTTGTCTCACTGACACATGATTTTTACCTCTGAATTCCCGTAGTCTGTACCTAGAGGAGGAGACAGGCTTCTACCACAAAAGGGGGTTTGAGTCCATGGATAAAGGGCATATATAAAAGGGAAGGAGAATATAAAACTTTGCTAGTAAAAATTCCAGTTTAAGTAAATGTTAAGGAACCAAGATTCTGCTTACTGTGTCCAATGGGCTTACCGTGAGTGTAGCAAGTGACATGAAGCCGATTAGGTTATTCCAGACTTTATCAATGTCCTTAAGCAACTGCTGGAGTTTCTCACTGCACACTGCAGTGGCTCTGATCCCCAGCTCCACACGCTTGGTCACCCTGTACACTTCCACCACACCTGGCAGGGGAAGGGGTAGAGTTAGGTGCTGGAAGAGGAGAGATAAGTAGACAAGACAGCATCACTGCTTGTTGGTCTCTTAGTTGGAAATAAGGACTGTATCTGGACATAGGTAAACGTGCTATTCCGTGGGACCAACCACCTCTCAATGTGTCAGTAGAACTGACTGGGAAGAGGGTAAACTTAGAGCTACAATACGGGAGTTCAAATTCCAGCTCTGTCGCTTACTTGCTGTGTAACCTTGGGCAAGTCACATAACTTGTCTGTGCCTCAATTTCCTCATCTGCAAAATTAGGTTAATAACAGTACCTCTTTCAAAGGATGGTTGAGGGGATTAAATGGGTTAATACTGTAAAACTGCCTACAGATCAGGAGGCATTCTGCAAGTATTAGCTATTACTTTTTCTCACTTTTTTATGAGTCCATCTGTTTGACTATGGGAAATGCCATTAAACTCACTGAAAATGGGAATATTAAAAGTTCAAAAGAATCTGAACGTCAGTATCATCACAAAGTAATTAAGAAATAACTCACTTCTTTGAATGCCCAATGGTTCACAGTCTGCAGCTTCATGTATCTTTTATACATTTAAAAGGACTCAGAACAGTTCTTTTCCTGTCATCTCTGAATTGTGGCTGGACTCTTCAAGTAAGGATGATAGGTGCCAAGTACTTCTACATTCAGAGGACGGCCACCAGTCACATCCCAGCCCTCACCACAGCCCCTGAAGAGAGGACTGAGAACTCCGGGGCTCTTCAGGGTGGGCTTCATCAGCCCTGGATAGCCTGACGGCTTCTCCTCTTCCTTTCCCAGGGGAAGGGCAGGAATTATTGCCCACCCTAAGCCAAGGGAGGGAGCTCCTAAGACAACTTTTCATATTCAATAGATAGATACTAGGAAACCTACTAGAAGAACAGACATCTGTTTATGCAGCAGATTGTGCCAGTATGGGTGGGAAAATGGAACTCGAGTCAGGTGGCAGGAGCAGAGACCATATGCCTTCACTATCCACTCACCCAGAAATATTTTTTAGTGAACACTATGTGCCAGGCACTAATCTAGCTACTGAAGACATAGCAATAAACAAAACAGGCCACAATCCCTCCTCTCTGGGAGGTTCCTTCTAGTGGAGGGAAACAGATAATAAAAAAGAAATAAGTAAAATATATAAGATATTAAAGGTGATAAAACGGTGATAAGGCCAGGGAGAAAAGCAGGCAGGGAAAGAGACAAGAAGTGCCTGGCTGGGGAGAGGGGATATAGTTGAGTAAGGGGGGCCTGGGAAGACCTCACTAAGAATGTGACATTTGAATGAAGATCTGAAAAAGACTAGGTTCCAGTGTCCGTGGCTCCAGCACAGGCCAGGCCTGAGCATGGGGTGAGGGGGAAACACCAAGATGGACAGAGATTGGGGTTTCAAGTTGGACTGGGCTGTTTACACTGAAGGTAGCTAGAAAGCTACAGAATCTGTGATACAGAATCTGTGTTAAGGGATAGAGAGGAAGAATGGATAGACCATGGTAAGGCAATGACTAGAGACCCAAGGATTTCATTTCAATGTCTCATCTAATTGAGACTCTTTGATAAACCAGGGGCACAGATGTAATTTTACATTGTTGCTGTTATGTTAAAACAGGTACTGGGAAACTTAGAGACCTTAAGTCAAACAGTCAATTGTTTCTGCCTATGACTTAAGTAAGTGTCTTATCTACAAAAGCAGATGCTATTTAGTAAAGTCATGTAACTTGAGAAACCCAGATTAAACTACTTAAGGGAAAACCAAAACTATCTCACAGTGTCATGATTTTGAATAAGTAAAATATAAAACATACCTAATAAATATTCCATGCCTTGAGCTGACTGAATTACTTCTGTGCACACGGAACTACTACTGATTCCATTTAAGGTATCATTTGCTTTCTTAATGACCTATAAGAAATGAAATCACATCACCTTACATAATCAAGAAGAGTCACAGCAAATCAATTTACTATTAGTAGAAAACCCAAAAGGAAGAGGCCAGGAGGTGTGAAAAAGCATGACTAACTGATGCATGTACATGACTAGGCTGAAACAAATGAGGATTTAATTTTAACCTTGAAGAAAAAACCCTCCATTTCTCTGAAAGAAGTTCCATTGCTTAAATTTTAGTTTAATTCAGGCAGCATTCATGACATCATTTTGTTATTTATTTTTTTGACAGAGACAAAGAGAAAGAGAGACAGGCAGATAGGGACAGACAGACAGGAAGGGAGAGAGATGAAAAGCTTGAGTTCTTTAATGGGGCACCTTAGTTGTTCACTGACTTCTTTCTCATATGGGCCTTGACCGGAGGGGGGGGGGAGACTATAGCAGAATGGGTGACCGCTTGCTCAAGCCAGAGACCTTTGGGCTCAAGCCAGCGACCATGGGGTCATATCTGTGATCCCACGCTCAAGCCAGCAACCCTGCACTCAAGCTAGAGAGCCCATGCTCTAGCTGGATGAGCCTGTGCTCAAACCAGCAACCTTGGGATTTCAAAGCTGGGTCCTCTGCGTCCCAGTCCAACGCTCCATACACTGCGCCATGCCTGGCCAGGCTTGTTTTGTTATTTCTTAAACAAAGTGACAGACAAGGGCACAAATGACAAATGAGACAGTGTCTGCTATTGGAAAAGAAGCCTCACTTAAGACGTATGACTTTCTACAGAGCTTCATATGCACAGGCCTTCGAGGGTGGGCTCACTTCGATTTCACCTGTCTGTTCAGATGAACTAAGGAGAAGGGGAAGTGACACAAGGCAGCACTGACATACAGGTGAACATTGTAAAGGTAACATACTCACATCCAGGGCACTCCCCAGGCACCTCTGCCATTCATATGCATATCTCTCATTCTCCTGTGAATTTTATAAAAAGAACTGGGTTAAAAGGGAAAGTCTGGAATCCTCTATTTATAACTGTCAAATCAAAGGGCACTGGAAGACTTTCCTTTTTATTAAAATCACTACAGTTCAAGCACAGTTTATCTTATGAATGCATTAATAATTGTTTTTTATAGAGAAAGACAGGAAGGGAGAGAAATGAGAAGCATCAATTCATAGTTGCGGCACCTTAGTTGTTCACTGATTGTTTCTCATATGTGCCTTGACCAGGGGACTCCAGCTGAGCCAGTGACCCCTGGATCATGATCCCATGCTCAAGCTGGCAATCTTGGGGTTTCGAACCTGAGACCCCAGCATCCCAAGCTGAAGCTCTAACTACTGCGCCACCACCGGGTCAGGCCCCATTAATGACTTTTTAAAATTTCTAATAAATGTAACTTCCAAGCACATAACTTGTAGATCTGAGGGAAATGTTTTGTAGCTGCTTCCCTCTGCAAATGTCGCCTTATTTATTCTAGTAATGGCATAAACTTCAAAGGTACTCTTCACACAGGTGCCTAGTACAAGAGGCCATATCAAGCCAGCCACCATGTGTGTGCCCATGTGCATGCATACATGCGTGTGCATAACAGGGGTAGGAGAACGGTTAAGTGTTGGCCCTCCGAGGAAGCAGCATGGGACTAAGATAAGCAACTATAAACAGAAGATTCATAACATTTTCCCTTTCTTCTCCATTTCTAATGTTCTACCATTTACTAAAATGATAAAGTCTGAGTGCTCAAAAAGTATTCCCTTAAACACATTCCTCCTTGTGAAGTCCCATAAATAATTTCGATTTTAAGATCACTAACTACTTTTCAGTGGAGGAAATAGAGAACGTATTTTCATCCAGTGTTGTCGCGATTCTCTCACTTTAATTACATATTTTATATCTGGTGCCTTGTGACTCTCTGCCCCTCCTGTCACATGCGAAAGCTGCAGGCATTCTTCCTCAGGGTCCTCTGGGCTCAGCTGGCCCTTCACCTGGCCCTTGTGGGAAACCACCTGCTCACCTCCACCTCGCCTGTCAGGTCTTTGTACTTGTCACGGATGACAGGCAGCGCAGGCCTCTCACTCAGAGTGTTGGAGCGGTCTCGGAAAGGCTGCTCCAAAGCCAGAGATGGAGAAGAACGGCTTATTTCTTTATCACCAAGGCTCAAGCTCCTCTTGTGTGATCCTGGGAGAAGTGGATGGCACGGTTAGATGCCTGGATTACTCAGCTTAGTTCAAGCAGGGGCTCTTGCCAATGTGACAAGATGTTTATGTTGATGTTTAGGTCATGAGGCGTTCAGAAACACCATCCTCATTTGTTCTGTCTGGCAAGCTACATGCTGAATCCTTTCCATTGTTCTCTTTTGCTTGGTTTCCCTGCCTTTCATTTTCTCTACTACTCTTCCCCGAAATAACATAATTCTTACATAATTCTAAGTGCAGAGTCACTGGAATACAGAGGACTGAAAAGTCTTTCTAAATATCAGTGCATAAGAGCTATGCTGATTTACCAGTCCTTAGTTATGGTTCTGCACCCATCTCTTGCACACTCTCTCAATCTAATGGAAATCAGCGATCCCCTCTGTCAAGCTGGGCTTAGAGCAGAAGGGGCAAGCTCAGATGCCTTCAGAGAGCAGGTAAGTGAAGCAGATGACTACAGTCAGTCAGGTGGAGACTGGAGTGCTGGGGGCTGTGACACTAGGGAGAACACACCCCACTGATTAGAGGGGACATTGCTACTCAGCTCCATATGATTGTCAAGAGCTGGCAATGCAGGCCTAGTGTGGCCAGATACTACTTTTTAAGAAAAGCTAGAAATTCAGATTGTGAAACCCCATGATTTTTATGTATTGGTATCTGCTTCACACACACATTTTTTTTTTTGACAGGGACAGACAGACAGGAAGGGAGAGAGATGAGAAGCATCAACTCATAGTTGTGGCAGCTTAGTTGTTCATTGATTGCTTTCTCATATGTGCTTTGACCAGGGTGCTGCAGCTGAGCCCCCTCCTTGCTCAAGCCAGCAACCTTAAGTTTCAAGCCAGCATCCTTGGACTTCAAGCCAGTGACCATGGGGTCATGTCTATGATTCCACACTCAAGCCAGTAACCCTTTGCTCAAGCTGGTGAGCCTGTACTCAAGCCAGCCACATTGGGGTTTTGAACTTGTGTCCTTAGCAACCCAGGCTGAAGCTCTATCCACTGCACCACTGCCTGGTCAGGCTGCTTCACACATTTAAAAACTCTTCTTTGTGGGTCAATAAAACAGCTCTGCAGACTGGATCCAGATCTACAGCTACCACATTGCAGTCTCTGGCTTAAAAGATACAGGACATAGCCAGGAAATAAGAGCAGAGCTAACTTGCCCACAAGTGGATCAAATTCATTTCTCTGGTACTTTTAACTCAACACACTGCTAACCAAACATGCTAATGAACAACAGAATGTGTGTTTAGCCAAAAAGCAGTTATCTGAGGTTTGACTTCAGTCTCAAGAAAACCTTTTATTTCCCCTCTCTTTTGTATTTTTCTGAAGTGAGAAGCAGGTGAGGCAGACAGACAGACTCCTGCGTGCACCGGACCAGGATCCACCCGGCATGTCCACCAGGGGGCGATGCTCAGCCCATCTGGGGCGTCGATCTGCTACAACCGGAGCCATTCTAGCGCCTGAGGCAGAGGCCATGGAGCCATCCTCAGCGCCCAGGCCAACTTTGCTCCAATGGAGCCCTGGCTGTGAGAGGGGAAGAGAGAGACAGAGAGAAAGGAGAAGGGGAAGGGTGGAGAAGTAGATGGGTGCTTCTCCTGTGTGCCCTGACCAGGAATCAAACCCAGGACCTTCACATGCTGGGCTGATGCTCTACAGCTGAGCCAACCAGCCAAGGCTTTTTTTTTTTTTTTTTTTTTTTTTTTACAGAGCCAGAGAGAGAGAGTCAGGGAGAGGGATAGACAGGGACAGACAGACTGGAACGGAGAGAGATGAGAAGCATCAATAATCAGTTTTTCGTTGCGACACCTTAGTTGTTCATTGATTGCTTTCTCTCATGTGCCTTGACCGTGGGGCTACAGCAGACCGAGTAACCCCTTGCTCAAGCCAGCAATCTTGGGTCCAAGCTGGTGAGCTTTTTTGCTCAAACCTGATAAGCCCGCGCTCAAGCTGGCAACCTCGAGGTCTCGAACCTGGGTCCTCCGCATCCCAGTCCGATGCTCTATCCACTGCACCATCGCCTGGTCAGGTTTGTTTTTTTTTTTTTTTTTTTTTTAATAGCTATTTGTAATACACTCTTTTCAAATACTGGAAAATCTATTTCCGGCCAAACCAGGGACCAATGTTTTTTTTGTTTGTTTTTTTGTTTTTGTTTTTTTTATTTTATTTATTCATTTTTAGAGAGGAGAGAGAGAGGGAGAGAGAGAGAGAGGAGAGAGAGACAGAGAGAGAGAAGGGGGAAGGAGCTGGAAGCATCAACTCCCATATGTGCCTTGACCAGGCAAGCCCAGGGTTTCGAACCGGCGACCTCAGCATTTCCAGGTGGACGCTTGATCCACTGCGCCACCATAGGTCAGGCGGGACCAATGTTTTATTCTAAGAAAGAACATCTAACACCCCAGTAGAAAAAACCATGACAGTAAAAATCTACGTTGAAAGCTACTCACCTTGAACAGAAAGGTCAAAGGTTGCCAGTTCACTTTTGATCATTTCTTCACTGGATTTCATTTTGCTTTGTGAATTGGCCACTAAGAAGTCAAATTTGCTGATTTTGGGCTTTTCACTTTGAAACTCTCCATAGTCATCTGAACATTCTATGGGGGTGTCATGGGAAGTGCCGCTGGAAGCTGGGCTTGGGCACGTGGCCTCTTGGCTAAATTCAGTTGTAGGCAGGTCCTGTCTTGTGAAATCCTTATAGTCCCTGCTTTCATATTCATTTTGCTCACTGGTCTTAGGAATCACATCTTTAAAACTGGCAAAAGTAGGAAAGGTAGTCTCTGGAAGAGAATCTTCGCTTGGAAAAGTGGCGACTTTAGACAGAGGTGTCATGGTGATGTTTTCAGAACTGCCAAATGAAGTCTCTTTCTTTCGAAGAACTGAGGCAGCTGAGGAGGATCTGCTTCCTGCTGAGAAGACAAATGGAGAGAGTTTTCTGCCCTGAGATGCATCATCCCTGTCTGACCAGTCATAGTTTGTAAGTGTGCTCACTGCAAAATTGCTACTGTAAGTTCCAAAAGCAGCATATTTTAAGTCCTCTATATCTGAAAGGGAAATAAGACCCCACAATTAAAGGCAAGCTCACGATTTAGGCAAAATGCCCTAAACTCTGCAGAAGCAAAATGTCTAGCATATTTATTTTTATGCTATGTTGGAGTTAACTAAATTTAGAGCTTGTACTAAAATTAAAGGAGTTGAGCTATAAAATCTGATCTTTAAAAACCTACATTAGCCTTTACTTGTCATTTATATTTAGTTACAACAGCCATTTTATTTGGATATAAAAATTACCAAAAAAGGGATATGTTTCATCTACCAATACATATATACTGTTTCATATGAGAAAAGGGATATTTAATAAATTGTTCATTTATAAACTTTAAAATGTATATTTACAATATTCCCTGCCTAAAACCTGTCTCTTTCACCTTGACTTTGTTGGAAAATGTTACTTTAAAACAGGGACATATGAAGGGTACAGGACAAGCTAATTATTGTTGACAATTCCTCAAAACTAAAATGAAAATCATGTCACCTAACTTTTAGTCAATTATTAGAAGTTTCTGTCTCAAACCAGGCAAAATATGAGATTTTAATTAAGCAGTTACTTACCCAGTTGTTATTTTGATCAATATGGATGTCATACTGCTGTGATGGAGTATGAATGAGAAAGAAAAATCAATCTAATCTATGTTAGCCCTTAAGGAACAGTCAAAGGTCTGGGTCCTGTTTCTCCTTCAACTATGTTTTAACCCCTCATAAAAAAAAAAGGGTAAGAAGAAAAAGAAGAAATAAATGCTGGGGGCAAAAGACTCATTTTACACTCTTAATATATGTTTAAATAATTTGAGAGGTAGCATAAAACCAAAACAAATGTAGGTCTTTTATTTAGACAAACCTGGGTTCAGCCCTGCCACCTACTTCTTATGTGACACTAAGCAAGCTACTTAACATTTTCACACCTTGGTTATCTGTAAGATGAAAATACCATGTACTTGGATGGGCTGTGTTGTCACAATTAATGATAATGTGTGTAAAAGACTCAGGGCCCTGTAAGCAATATATGAGTGATATTTGTACAACACAGTCGCCATCAGACTCAATATGACATTTCGCCACTTATTTAGGGTCTAAAATGAAATTATTTCAAAGTAAAAATGAAATGTCAACTCATCATTTTAGTGGTCTTATTCAAAACTCAAATCGGCTCAGGCTGAGTAACACTATACAAGGTCGTGCGGAGAAGCCGCTTGTGCCACCTTTCTGCAGCAGTGTCCTTCAGTCTGACTCACACACGTTCAGTGCCATTGTAGTCATTGTATACAAGGCAACAAGGCCATGTGCTACACTCCCTCTGACAACCACAAACACAGTTTACAAAGAAAATGCTAAAAAGTTTTGTGACCTAGATTTTCATGACTAATAGGTGAACCAACACTGGGTCATTTCGTCTTTGTTTCACATCAATACTGCATACTTTATGAGTGTGAAGTGACTCCTGACACTCCTGTAGCTCTCCTAACAGCGTACTCCATTTCTCTTTCTTTAAACCCCACTAGCGAAAGGGTACTATGTTAATAATAAAAATGGAACAACCTGGCCTGACCAGGCGTAGCGCAGTGGATAGAGTGTCGAACTGGGATGCGGAAGGCCCAGGTTCAAGACCCCCAGGTGGTCAGCTTGAGCGCGGGCTCATCTGGTTTGAGCAGAGCTCACCAGCTTGGACCTAAGGTCGCTGGCTCGAGCAAGGGGTTACTCGGTCTGCTGTAGCCCCCACGGTCAAGGCACATATGAGAAAGCAATCAATGAACAACTAAGGAGTCGCAACGAAAAACTAATGATTGATGCTTCTCATCCCTCTCCGTTCCTGTCTGTCTGTCCCTATCTATCCCTCTCTCTGACTCTCTTTCTGTCTCTGTAAAAAAATAAAATAAGGCCCTGGCCGGTTGGCTCAGCGGTAGAGCGTCGGCCTGGCGTGTGGGGGACCCGGGTTCGATTCCCGGCCAGGGCACATAGGAGAGGCGCCCATTTGCTTCTCCACCCCCCCCCTCCTTCCTCTCTGTCTCTCTCTTCCCCTCCCGCAGCCAAGGCTCCATTGGAGCAAAGATGGCTCGGGCACTGGGATTGGCTCCTTGGCCTCTGCCCCAGGTGCTAGAGTGGCTCTGGTTGCGACAGAGCGATGCCCCCTGGTGGGCAGAGCGTCGCCCCTGGTGGGCATGCCGGGTGGATCCTGGTCGGGCACATGCGGGAGTCTGTCTGACTGTCTCTCCCCGTTTCCAGCTTCAGAAAAATACAAAAAAAAAAAATTTATTTATTCATTTTACAGAGAAGAGAGAGAGAGAAGGGGGGGGGGGAGCAGGAAGTATTAACTCCCATATGTGCCTTGACCAGACAAGCCCAGGGCCTCAAACCGGCAACCTCAGGGTTCCAGGTCAACGCTTTATCCACTGTGCCACCACACATCAGGCCACCCTTGTACTTTAAAACTCTGTATGTAAATGGTACCCTTCAAATTTGGCTCATTAAACAGGAAGAAAAAAGACTCAGATGAAAAATGTACAGTTTCAAAAAAGACTTTAGGCAAAACACTTCCTTAGAAGGTAGCCTGATTTAAATGAGGTAAAATTCAATCAGGAGGCAGATGAAGTTAAATACAAGACTAGTCTTCCTCTTCCAGGGGTATATTCAAAGAATGTTTCACAATACAAATTAAAAAAAAAATTTTTTTTTTTTAGTGAGAGGAGGGGAGGAGACAGAGGAACAGACTCCCGCATACCCGCACTGGGATCTACCTGCAAGCCCACTAGGGGGCTATGTTCTGCCTATCTGGGGCATATTTCTTTTTAGTGCCTGAGGCAGAGGCCATGGAGCCATCCTCAGTGCCTGAGGCCAACTCTCTCAAACAAATTGGGCCATGGCTGTGGGAGATGGGAGAGAGAAAAAAAAAAAGAGAGAGAAAGAGGAGGGGAAGGTGTGGAGCAGATGGTTGTTTCTCCTGCCTGCCCTGACCCTGAATGAAACCCAGGACATCCACACACTGGGCTGATGCTCTACCACTGAGCCAACCAGCCACGGCCCACAATACAGATATTTTTATTATTAGACCCTACCAGAAAGTTCTTTGGGGAAACTATATTATGATCTGCTCCCAGAATCTCATCCAAGGAAAGAGGAGCAATTTTTCTAGAGACAAAGATAAAGTTAATAACAAGTTAAGTTTGGCCTGAACTGTGGTGGTGCAGTGGATAAAGCGTTGACCTGGAACACTGAGGTTGCCAGTTCGAAACCCTGGGCTTGCCTGGTTAAGGCACATATGGGAGTTGATGCTTCCTGCTCCTCCCCACTTCCTCTCTCTCTCTTTCTCTCTCTCCTCTAAAATGAATAAATAAAATAATAACAAGTTAAGCTCTATCTAGTTCAAACATTACAACCAAGTTGCTATAGCAATAAAAAGACCCTTTTGTGCAATTATGGAACAATAAACAAAAACAAGGTTAAAAATATATATATATAAACAATAAGGTATTACCTTAGCTGAAAAAGTATTTTAATAATACCACTGGTCTTCCGCCCTTGCCGGTTAACTCTGTGAAGAGTGTCGGACGTGCATCAAAGTTGCCGTTTCGATCACCGGTCAGGGCACACACAGGAACAGCTCATTGTTCCTGTCTTTCTCTCTCTCTCTCTCTCCCCTCTATTCCCCTCTCTCACTAAAATCAATAAATCTGGTGTGAATGAGTTAACATTAGACATAATTGTTGTCAGATCTTCAAGAAACAATATTCTTTTGGTGTGCTGCAGGATTTTAGTCATTCGTTTACATGTGCCGTGGGATGAAAAGGTTTGAATGTCACTGTCTTCGATTACTGGGTATAGGGCTATGACACAGTATTTTCTTTTAAAAAAAAAAAAAAGAAAAAAAAATACCACTGGTCTTAAATCTTATGTTTTATACTTAAAAAGAGTAAATATATAGGATATACTAAAATCAAGCCTTGAGGTTGATATTTAAATTTTACTTTTCTTATTTATTGGCTACTATACTGTAAAAAAATAATTTACTGAAGTGCAATTCATTTGAACCAAAAGATAGTACTAAAATTGAAATTACATAGGAATGAGAGAACATTCTATTCCTGCATTTATGTATGATATAAAAACAGAGTAGTACACTTCCTGGCATGGTGAATACTAGAGTAAGCCATTTTCTAAGAAAATGAGGTAAATCAGTTCACTGAGGGTAAGTTAAACCAAGAAAATTCCTCATTTCCCATGTAAACAGTTCTACATTTTCTAACCAGTCAAATTATATCTATTTGTAGGATGGTCTTACAAATATTAAAGACTCTGTAAGACCTACAATATAAGTGATGGAAACCGTATGTGGAAAAATAATATGAAATAACCCCAGTTTATCTTGTAATCACTGAAGTTGCTTAAGATGGGTTTTCAATTTGATAACTGAATTCTATAAATTGCCAAGAGAAAAGGGAAAAATAGGATGGATACAATAAAATGAGCAAATTACTACTGCATTTCCAATTCTATTAAAGAATTGTGGGGCTGTGCTAGCTTAAACTGCAATCGTGCAAGATAACAGGCCAAATTGTATGCTTTAATACCCATGTTTGTTTGCAACCAGGTATGTCCCATTACAAAGGCCAAAGGAATAGACTATACAATCTTTTCATCCTGCATCTCAAATCATGACATAGATTTCTTGCTTATGCTAGTAAGTAACTCTATCAGTCTCTTGCATAACTGCCACTGAAAAACAAGGTATTTCTTGAAATAAAGAATGTGAGCTGCCTCTACAGGACACAGAAGGCCATACCAATTTCCACAGACTTTGTCTGGAGTTGTAAACATATGTCCACGTGATTACAAGTTACAGGCTTTTGAGAAAGGGGTTTGGAAAAGAAGAAAGGGGATACTATTCCCTAGTATTTTATATAGCAATAAAAATATTCAATGGACTTGGGAGGAGTCTTTGAAAAAAAGAATTATCTTTTCATTTCCAATATTGATTCAATCCAAATTTCATTTACCAAAGCAAACTATGAAATATTTATATCTTTCAACTTCTTCCCACCCTGACCCTGTCCAACCCTCCGAGATCAGTCATATTCACATTCTCTAATACTTAGAAAACCTGGCCTGAGGGTTCCATAAATCTCAAACACCCTGATAGGTGTTGTTGATGGAAACAGGAAAATGTTGCGGCATGACTGCCTTCCAGTGTTTTCTAATTAGCAATAGAAACCTCCCTTTCTCCTTTTGTACTGATTCATGTAAATCTATGGTTTAAATGCTATCCACGCTATCTGTAAGCACCATCAGCTCTCCCTGTCAGTGCCTGAAGTTCAATAAAGAAAAGCAGTAATACTGTGGATACTTGAAGTCAGAGGAGGCTGGAAGGCCAACAAATGGTGTCAGGACATACAGAGGGACTGCTCTTGGTTGTCATTAAAAATCTCATTAAAGCCTGACCAGGCGGTGGCGCAGTAGACAGAGTGTCGGACTGGGATGCGGAAGGATCCAGGTTCGAGACCCCAAGGTCGCCAGCTTGAGCGCAGGCTCATCTGGTTTGAGCAAAAAGCTCACCGGCTTGGACCCTAGGTCGCTGGGCTCCAGCAAGGGGTTACTCGGTCTGCTGAAGGCCCACGGTCAAGGCACATATGAGAAAGCAATCAATGAACAACTAAGAAGTCGCAACACGCAACGAGAAACTAATGATTGATGCTTCTCATCTCTCTCCGTTCCTGTCTGTCTGTCCCTGTCTATCTCTGCTTCTGTAAAAAAAAAAAAAAAAAAAAAAAAAAATCTCATTAAAAAAATAATAAATTAATTTTAAAAAATCTCATTAAAAAACACCACCACCACTACCACCAAATGAACCTAGAAGATCGCAATTACAATTGGGGCCTTTAGGTCATGCAGGGGAGAAGGTGGCACACAGAGACCCTCCCATGCATAGGATCCTATCGTGCTCTTAAAGCTATTGGGCCAGCATTTCCCGAAACAGTTATCACAAGTACTCAACTGATAGAAAAAGAAAGCTAGAAGCAGCTCTTTAAAAATAAAAAAATTTGATTTTTTGAGTTATTTTAGCCCAGTTTCTTTGACAATACCAGTGTCTTCTATCTGTTCATTTGCTACTTTCAAAAAGCAGGGCTTTAAAAACAATAGAGTGGTTACAGAATATAAATTCATTTGTATAATTTCTCAGGTCTGTATCTTAACTTGGTACTGGGGTAAACAAAATAATGTCTTTTTGTTTGTTTAAACCTATAGCATAGAATTCTTTAAGTCTTTCTTGTAAGTTTATATTATTATATTATTAAAACTTCCTGCCTGACCAGGCGGTGGCACAGTGGATAGAGTGTCAGACTGGGATGCAGAGGACCCAAGTTCGAACCCAAGTCACCGGCTTGAGTGTGGGCTCATCTGGTTTGAGCAAGGCTCACCAGCTTCAGCTCAAGGTCGCTGCCTTGAGCAAGGGGTCACTTAGTCTGCTGTAGCCTCCCAGTCACAGCACATATGAGAAAGCAATCAATGAACAACTAAGAAGCTGCAATGAAGAACTGATGGTTCTCATCTCTCTCCCTTCCTGTCTGTCCTTATCTGTCCCTCTCTCTGTCACAAAAAAACAACAACAACCCCCCCCCCCACACACACACACACAAAACAACAACAAAAAACTTCTTTCCTGAGAGTAAATGTTATTCTGGAACCATTAATTGTTCAATTTGTGAATGTGATTGTTTTACACACGGTTATATCCAGTCATTTTCTGCAGCCTGCTCAGATAAATGCTGAAAGGAGTTAAATAAAACTGTCCCAGATGGAACAATATAGCATTAGATAATACCATTGACAAAGGAATATCTTAGCCAAAGCTACCCCAAGAGTGGTCTTATATACGGCATCAGAACATCCTAAATAAAGGGCATCTGGTATCATCACTCTAGATGGAGACTACACCAAACCTCTCTCATCCAAATCAGTTAGCAGTACACAAGGTTTTTAAAACCAAGTACTATTCAACTTCCTAAAGCATTATGCTCTGGAATACGCGATATTTTAAATGACAGACCCAACTTTTCTTAAGAGTTCATCTAAACCCTAATATACAACGTTTTCTTCCTCAAATAACATTATTTCAGATAATATAAGTGATCTTTTAGGAATCCTATTAAAAATACTCACATTGATTTTACAGAGAGAGGAGAGAGAAGGTCAGGGAGCAAGAAATATCAACTCATATCTGCTTCACTTCAGTTGTTCATTGATTGTCATATGTACCTTGACCGGGCAAGCCCAGGGCTTTGAACTGGCAACCTCAGTGTTCCAGTCAAGGATTTATCCACTGTGCCAGCACAGGCCAGGCACTGTCTCAAAGTTTTAAAAAGAACAAAGAACCAAATCCTAAAACTGTAAGAAAAAAATTTCAACTATAGAAACAACCTATTTTCCCCCCAAGGTTTTCTGATCTGAAAACAACATTTCCAAGATTTGTTATTATACTCTAAAATGAAAAAAAAAATTATTTCCCAATTTTGGCCTATTCTTACTAACTTTTGTGGGTCATTCTAGAAGTCTACTTTGAGACATCCTCTAAAGTCATTTTAAGAACTTGTTTTGACTTTAGGTTATGGGCACACAAGCCAATAAATAGTTCATATGCTATAGAAATGTTTTCCTGAAACCCATGTACTTTTATTGATCAATGCCAACTCATTAAATTAAAAAAAATTAAAAACAGAAGTTGCTTTATGGACTAAGTAAAAAAACCACCGAGAACAGCTTCATAATACATTCTGAAGTTGCAAAGATAACATGTTCTACAATCAGAGGATGGAGTACCCAATTTCAAACTCAAATCAACTCAGTCCGGAAGACTTTCTGGTATTAACAGTGAGCACTTTCCATTACAGAGATTATCAATTTAAATTCAGTTTACATTTACTGTGCTCAGAAGTCCATCCCAATACTATTTGAAACTTTATTTTAAATTACATTTACAGATCTCTAGTTATTAACAGCTGTGTCTCCCTCTGCCCAGTACTCAACTCTTAGGTCCGCCCTCCCCTTCCCCTCTCCTCACAACAGAACTTCTACTGGAGACAAGTGCTGTGATCTTTACTAAGCAATGAAATCTACTCAGTTTCTTCACCAGAAGAAAGGAGTAGCCCTGGCTGGATAGCTCAGTTGGTTAGAGCTTTGACCTGACCCACAGATGTTGCTAGTTTGATCCCCGGTCAGGGCACAATGTTTCTGTTTCTCTCTTTTTCACTCTCTTCCTCTCTCTCTAAAAATCAATAAAAGAAAATTTTTTTAAAATTAAGAGTAAATTTACTAATATGTAAAACAGTGTACAGTTTACATTTTAAAAATGTTTATAGAGGCCTGGCCTGTGGTGGCGCAGTGGATTAAGCGTCAACCTGGCAATGCGGAGGTCACCAGTTTGAAATCCTGGGCTTGCCTGGTCGAGGCACACATGGGAGTTGATGTTTCCTGCTCGTCCTCCCTTCTCTCTTTCTCTCTCTCCTCTCTCTCTAAAAATGAATAAATAATCCAAAAAAAATTTTTTAAATGTTTATAGTTATACTTTAATCTAGTACCATATTAAAAACTTTTCTCAATGAAATTGTAAGGGAAAAGCCTAAAATACACCAATACTTTTCTTAGGAGAAAGGAGTTTGAGGAAACAAAACAAACAAAAGGGGAAACCCTCTAATCACAGGAGATGCTATTGCTTTAAATTTGAGATGGACCAGGGAATTCTCTGGTCTAACCCTGAGAAAGTACAAATCACACACATCCCCACGCTTTCAAAATATGCCAAAGAATTATTTATTAACATAGGACTTACAGATCACAAAAGAGTGGTACAGGAGAGCTGGAAAAGAAGTCATCAGAATAAGCATGCAAATCAGTATTTGCAGAAGAATATACCAAAGCAAGTTCAAAAGGCACATTCACACTGAAAATGTCTAACTTGAAAAAAAGACATCAGAAAAGCAGCTGAAAACAAAAACAAAAAAAAAAGGTGCTGATTAAAATACAAAGATTTTCAATGTCAAAGAAGAGCTACTTTACAAGTAGGTAGATAGGTAGCTACAGAAATCTTGCTAATGCTTTGAGTGTTACAAATAAGGGTAAGCTCTTAGCTGCCAACAAAACTAGATATCTTAATGACCGCACATCCAGATGCTTTGGTGCCAGAGAGATTAAATTTGGTGGAGGGATAAAAGCAGCCTAGCTGAAATTATATGCAGCAAGGGCTCAAAGGGTTGAATGTAATAATATGCAGAGAAATCAGGCAATGTTATTAGCATTATCTACCTTCCATACAAAGGATTACAGCAAGAGTTAAAAGAGACAGTATCCCCTCAGAGTTAAGTTAGGGTTTCTAAACAGGTTTCAGGTCCAGAAACAGTAGTCTACTCCATTTTATTCTCTTCATCAGTCCAATTCTAATTTATCCAGCAAGAAGTACCTTTAACCTTCAAACTAAGAGAGCAAGAGATACTGTGGTCAACATGAGGATAAGTCAAAACCCAATTCCCTGGTGAAATCCCTCCCATTTACCAACTCCACAATGCATTTAAGCAAGAGTTTGGCTCAACAATATAGTTCACTGGTTAGACAACAACCCCTTTTAACAACCGCTCTAAAGGGATACTGCTCCTTTCAGACAGGTTTACAGATCAAAAGGAGGAAACAATATGTTTTTACGAATATCCTCAAACTAAAGAGACTTGGCTTGAATATTACAGGTTCCAAGCGGGGAATGTTCCAAACACATATAAAAGAACATGAGCACAGAATATTATTTTAACACATCAATCAGAGTAAAGTCAGTCAATAAACCGATCTCCCCTCCCCAAATAAAATGGAAAAAAAAAATCCTAAACCCAGATTAGAGTCATCTCATGAAGACATCTAGCTTGGCATTGTGAAAGAATATAAGAGTCACTTTCAGAAAAATATCTTCTAATAATTTCAGAGTCCAGAAGGCTAGTTTACTTGTTATGAGATTTTAAAATAAAAATCAGGTATTGTTCAGAAAATGGACTTTACCACCAGATGCTGTGGCTCAAGCAGCTCATACAAAAAAGAGAAACATATTCACTCTATCAAACAAACAGTTGCAAAACAAACAAACAAACAAAAAAAGGAAACCATCTGAGGAACAGTACAGAAAAATGAAGCAGAGTCAGGGCACAAGGAGCTCTGCAGACAGCCTGCTGCACTTGGAAAACTGTCTTAGCTAGTAGCCACGCGCAGCACACGTCTCTGATAACTTGCGCCTGCCTCAGCACCCTGTTTAAGGATACCTCCTACATTTTTTTCAGTAGCCAAAGGACACATGCAATTTTGTTTTCTGACTGCAAAAGTCCTAATACTTTACAATTTCTGCCTGCATCTGTAAACTTGGAAGGGTGTTATATGTCCCTCTCTAGTTAAAAAACAATAAACCCTTCATATGCATAATACATTTTCTAGAATAATACAGTAACACTGAGATATTTCTCATTATTAAAGGCCACAAAATAGGTTTATCTTTCTATATATATATATATCAAATAACAAAACAAAATAAAAATTAGGACACTTGGGAATCTAGTTTTTATGACAAGAAGTTAAGCTGGAGAATAAACTGCTACATGTAAATCCATACAGAACTTTAATACGAGGGCTCCCTTATAAGATATTCTTAAGCATTCTAGGAGAAAGTGAATAGTTACCCTAATCCACCATCTACAGATCTGTTACAACTTAATACTTCCAATAATAGAGTTAACACTGGAAACCGAACCTGAACTCCACTGACAAGTCCCGCCCTCCTCCTGCCAGACTCGGGCACCAGGACGTCCACACAGTGCTTTCCCTCTTCTGCTCTGTAGGGTCGTGGCAAATAGCAGTACAACTGGCTAGACACTCTTACTCTATTAACCTAACAAGAGTCAGTTTCTGTAAACCAAACAGAAAACTATACTGGCAGCTGTTAAAGAAAGAAAAAAGGAGAGAGAAACACTGACCTCAGTCACAGAAATGGAGGAATATTACTGACACTGCAAAAGTCTTTATAAAAATTTCTGGCGATGTGGGGTTCATTTAGCCGTTTATGTGCCTCTAACACCAAGCCGGTGTTAGATTTCAAAAATAAAAATATTTTAGCTATCCAGTCTATGTGCCAGAGTATTCACAGTATCCACACATCTAAGTGTCCACAGACTCAAATTTAACACTGCTTTAAGGGGACTGGTAACAAAGAAGTTAATTATTAGAACTTTATAAAGGTTAAGAGCCAGAGCCCTACTGGTCTGTAAATCAACACCCACAGAACCATCTCTGAAAGCTACGCCACCATCACCAGAGCAATCTCACCAATTCCTCACCTGCGGCAGGAGGGTGCTGGCCACTAACTGTTGGTAAATCCAAAGAGCTATCAGACATGACATGCTTAAGATCTCCTCCTACATCAGCCAGTTTCATGTCAAACTGAACAGAGAGTGCGTCTTCAGAGTCCTCCTTGCCGACACTGCTGCCACTGATGGAAGGGAGATCCAAGGACTTCACCGACGCAGTGTCTTCTTTGGTGTGTCTGAAAGCCACTGCTTTCTCTCCCAGGGATTTGTCCCAGTTCATGGAAGAAAATTTATTGGAGTGGAAGTCAGCAAAATCATCATCACTTTTTCCCGAAGGAGTGTTATCTTTCAGTTCCTCAGCACCTAGCGCAGGTCCTTCCAGAGAGAGCTGTTTAAAGACATCGTACTTGGTGGACGCAGCAGCTGAGCTCTGCCCACTCTTCACAGTGCTGCTCAAGCTGCTGGTTAGAGGAGCAGGACCAGTGTCCTCTTTAAGGGCATTGTATTTGTCATCTGCCTTTTGCTCAGATGAAACAGAGCTATTACTGAAAGCCATAAAATCTGCAAAGTCATCCTGTTCTCCAACAGATGTTGGATTAGAATATTCCCCCAAAAGGCTGAATTCTCCAAAATCATCAGCCAGACTAGAAGACTTAGTTGATGCCAAAGCTGCTGTGGCTGCAGCAGTGCCCTTTGACTGTGGTCGTGTAGAAACTGATTTTGACGCACTGAATGCTGCTGAAAAAGACAGTGGTTTCTCGCTGCTGCAATTAACTGATGAAAACATATCTAAATCTGCTAAATTCAGAGGATTTTTCACTTGTGTTTGTTGTTTTTGTTGTGCAGTTCCTGAAGGGAAGGCTGCTGGAAAGGTTTTGTCTTTCATTGGTGTCTCTAGTGGGGATATACTATCGGCAGTTTTAAAATCGGTGAAACTATCATCAGCCCCTGCAGATCTGAATTCTGCAAAGTTTTCTCCTGAAAGACAAAAAACACAGCCAAATAAGGAAGAATGCTGAGCTGAAAACAACACAATGCACAGCACACTAAATGACAAGCATATATACTTTTTATAGACTTTTCCTTCACTGGCTTGATGTAATTTAACCACAATTTAAATGCTACCAAATCTCCCCGTAAAAACTACTTATTTGTTCCCACACTGAAGATTAGTGATACAAAAATAAAAATCAAACCAGGAACATCTAACAGTATTACTTCCATTTGCTCCCTTCAGTGTGATAAGTCTCATGGTACCAGACCCTTCAGTTGGCCAAAGCACTGCTCACAGGACTTCACAATGTCTGGCCATCCAAGGGTATAATAGAATGAAAAATCACTGCTGACGAGTCATATTAAAACAGTGGCCCTTTAAAGATAAAATGTGTTATAAGGTGACCAATCAGGAAAAATGTATCATAGTTACCAATGAAATATAAAAAACCCTGCATCTAATATTTAGTATGTACAACACTTTGTTTAACTCAGCATGTTAAGCATCTAGTTAGATACTAGGTGGTCTTGCTCAAGTATATGAAGGCATTAATTAATTAATTTTTTTTTTACAGAGAGAGAGAGTCAGAGAGAGGGACAGACAGACAGGAACGGAGAGATGAAAAGCATCAATCATTGGTTTTTCGTTGCATGTTGCAACACCTTAATTGTTCATTGATTGCTTTCTTATACGTGCCTTGACCACGGGCCTTCAGCAGACCAATTAACCCCTTGCTTCAGCCAGTGAGCTTGGGCTCAAGCTGGTGAGCTTTTTGCTCAAACCAGATGAGCCCTCACTCAAGCTGGCGACTTTGGGGTCTCGAACCTGGGTTTTCCACATCCCAGTCTGATGCTCTTCCACTGTGCCACCACCCAGTCAGGCTGGAGGCATTAATTTAAAGACAACTTTGATAAAAAAAAAACAAACTTTTTTTTGACAGGGACAGAGAGAGACAGACAGGAAGGGAGAGAGATGAGAAGCATCAATTCTTTGTTGCAGCATCTTAGTTGTCATTGATTGCTTTCTTATTTGTGCTTTGACTGTGGGGCTACAGCAGACAGAGTGTTCCTTGCTCAAGCCAGCAACCTTAGGCTCAAGCTGGTGAGCCTTGCTCGAACCAGATAAGCCCGTGCTCAAGCTGGCGACCTTGGGGTTTCAAACCTGGGTCCTCTGCATCCCAGTCTGACATTCTATCCACTATGCCACAGCCTAGTCAGGCTGATGAAAAATTTTGAAAAGCAATCTACTTATTTCCAAAGCTTCTGGCCAAGGGCACTCTGTAAAGCAGCTTCTCCCTATATGCTCCAGCACAGAAGGTTAATCTCACAAAAAATCTGTCAGTACTTGGGTTTTTCTTGAAATCAGTCATCTCACTGCGCATTTATTTATTAAAATGCAAAGGGATTTGAATACACACCAACTCTATTATTAAAACTTTCAAAGGCCTGACCAGGTAGAGGTGCAGTGGATAGAGAATCAGACTGGGATGCAGAGGACCCAGGTTCCAAACCCTGAGGTCACCGGCTTGAGCATGAGCTCACCAGCATGAGCGCAGGGTGGCTGGCTTGAGTGTGGGATCAGACATGACTCCATGGTCACTGGCTTGAGCCCAAATGTCACTGGATTGAAGCCCAAGGTGAACTCGCTCTGCTGTAGCCCCTCTGATCAAGGCACATATGAGATAGCAATCAATGAACAACTAAGATGCCGCAACAAACAATTGATGCTTCTCATCTCTTTCCCTTCCTGTCTGCCCCTATTGGTCCCTCTCTCTTCACTCTCTTTCTGTCTCTGTTATAAAAAAAAAACAAAAAAACTTTCAAATGATATGATTTAAACTTTTAGCTTATACTATGCTATTCTGAGGATGGGGTTGTGACAGAATTTTTCATTAGGTTTTTTTTTCTTTTCTGAAGTTGGGAACAGGGAGGCAGTCAGACAGACTCCCGCTTGCGCCCGACCGGGATCCACCTGGCATGCCCACCAGGGGGCGATGCTCTGCCCATCTGGGGCGTTGCTCCGTTGCAACCAGGGCCATTCTAGCACTTGAGGCAGTGGCCATGGAGCCATGGCTGCAGAAGGGGAAGTGAGAGACAGAGAGGAAGGAGAGGGGGAGGGGTGGAGAAGCAGATGGGCGCTTCTCCTGTGTGCCCTGGCCAGGAATCGAACCCGGGACTCCTGCATGCCAGGCCGACGCTCTACCACTGAGCCAACCGACCAGGACTCATTAAGTTTTTAATCAAAGAAAATCGGTACTCATAAACATTTAAATAGACTCAGTTAAGATGCTGATAAAAATCTGGAGCCATGATTCTTACTAGTTTTTCTATTCTTTATTATCATAGCTTTGTTATCATCATAGGTATGAGGTTGGGATGCAAGTGATCTTGGTTTTCTAATGGTGCTTGAAGGTCAGTCTTCCATAAAATCTACTAGGTAATACCAGGTGGTGAAATGCAGAGATAAACCAAATATAAATATAGCATACCAACATCACTTATTTAAAAACATGAGTTCCATTTCTGAGTTGCAAATTAAAGGACAAGCTTTAATTTCCTCAACCACTTTTTAAATTGTTTTTCCCTAAAAATGAGATATAGAAGCGTATAAACTATAGACATGTATTTAAAACCAAAATCCAATTCTTAAAATTGTCATTAAAACAATATAGGCTTTGAATATGTTGTGCATGTAAAGTGATATACACATTGATATATCACATGAAAAAGGCATGGAAAATAATGGAAGTTGATTTTTCCTTTAAATCTGAGATACTTAACCAATTAACCAGCATAATTTATCAACACAGAGAAATCTAATATTAGAAAAACTTTAGAAAGAGAGGAAAAGCATTCAGAATTCTTCTAGTTTATGTTTGTAAGAGGTACCAGCGATAAAACTGTAGTCAATTTCACAAACGGACAGGAGAAGCAGATATAAAACAAAATAATCACCCTAAAACTTTAGGTAAGTACATCACTGATAATTGTGGAAAGCAATCTACTTATTTCCAAATCTACTTATTTCTGTAAATAATAAGGTAATAAGCAGCCAATTTTTTATGTGCTGTTTGAAATATCTGTGAAATTGACAATCTTCGCTTTGTTATTTTTTAAAAAGAAATCACCACAGCAAACTAAACTTACTGATGAATTGTAAATGTTTCCATTAGAAATGTAAGCTGGGTGAAAGGGTTAAAAAGAAATAAAAATAGGTGGGTTTACAAGTTTAAAAACAAAGGGGATTCAAGAAAATTAGTTATAGTCATTTGAAGCTTACATATCAGAAGATCCATTAAGCATATTACTTCATAGGTAGCTTTTCAGTTAACTTTTGAATCCTCAATAGTTTCCCTCCCTAATTGCTATGTTTTAGTTCCTAAAAACATTTTAAAAGAGATCACTTTTTGCTAAATCTTCAGCGTCACTTATCTCTATAAAACATTTTCCTGCCTGACCAGGTGGTGGCGCAGTGGATAGAGCGTTGGACTGGGATGCGGAAGACCCAGGTTCGAAACCCCGAGGTCGCCAGCTTGAGTGTGGGCTCATCTGGTTTGAGCAAAAATTCACCAGCTTGGACTCAAGGTCGCTGGCTCAAGCAAGGGGTTGCTCGGTCTGCTGAAGGCCCATGGTCAAGGCACATATGAGAAAGCAATCAATGAACAACTAAGGTGTTGCAATGCGCAACAAAAAACTAATAATTGATGCTTCTCATCTCTCCGTTCCTGTCTGTCTGTCCCTGTCTATTCCTCACTCTGACTCTCTGTCTCTGTAAAAAATAAAAATAAAAATAAATTAAAAAAAAAAACATTTTGCTCATCAACTTTAATTTATGGTTTAAACTATAGGGTAGTAAAAAGGAAATATTATTAAACTCGGTCACCTAACAAACACGTGGCTCTGAACATAATACCATAAAATTCTTCATAAATTCTAAGATACTAACATACTTGTCAGGCCAGTGTATTTTTAAATGCAAGTAGAATAAAATATGTTCTGAAATGAACAAAGTTGGACTTTCTGCTTGGAAGGCCACAGAGTTCAAGTTAAGATAGGAGTGAAAGCAAGCACACAAAAATGGCGACAACAATCTGGGATTCTGTTAATAAAGTACCGTAAAAGCAGGGCTGAGGTGCTGCTTCCATTCTGGTGGCAGGAATAATATACATGTCACGTGATCACTCATATCAGACTACACAAAGAAGTCTGATATTAAACCACACTCTTTACTCCAAACTTGCCTTGACCCAAGAGGTGATGAAAACATTGCTATGAGTAAATGACAAGTTAACAAGCCAAAGTTCCTCTAGGGTTTATCTTTGTACCCCTAGTACCTAATACAGGCATGGGGGAAGAAACAGTTATTACATCCTAAAAGCTTGAATGAAAATGAGGAGATATTTCTAGAATATAAGAACTGTAAGGGACTGAGTATTTTTAGAAAAGGTGGGTTTCCCTTTTAGATATTTAAGCAGTACACTTTCTACTTCAACTTCCACATATACTTACCTTTCCTATATTCTCTCACCCCCACTCTCACCCCAACCCCCTAGGCAAAGTATGAGAACAAATGATTGTTGAAGGATATTACAAACTTGAGCATTCAGTACACAAAAGTAGAATGTGGAGCTGTTCCCAGGAAGATATCCTTATTAGCATATACAAATTTCATAGTGTGCAGTTAAACTTTGAAGGACATAATTTGGTGCATGGATTATCCAAACCCTACACATCAGGTGTATAGTAGGATTTAACTACAAACATAACTTTTTTTTTTACAGGGACAGAGAGAGGGATAAATTGGAACAGAGAGAGATGAGAAGCATCAATCATCAGTTTTTTGTTGCGACACCTTAGTTGTTCATTGATTGCTTTCTCATATGTGCCTTGATTGCGGGCCTTCAGCAGACTGAGTAACCCCTTGCTCGAGCCAGTGACCTTGGGTCCAAGCTGGTGAGCTTTTTGCTCAAGCCAGACGAGCCTGAGCTCAAGCTGGCAACCTCGGGGTCTCAAACCTGGGTCCTCCGCATCCCAGTCCGATCCACTGCGCCACCACCTGGTCAGGCCAAACATAACTTACCCTTTACATATATGGCTCTCACATTATCATTCTATATTCCTTTCCACTCTATTTAAGTCCTTCTATCAGAGATGAAAACCACATATGCATAGAAAACCCTTTCACTTCATCTTACTAAATTATAACCAATTTCGAAAATCCTGAAAAGTAGAAGACTGGTTGCTGCCTTTAGTCCAGTCCACGGATCCCTGCTCGGCTGACAGGTGAAGTCTCGTGGAACATTAAAATAACTGAAAGTAGTTACAGCCCCCATTTGACATAGGAGTCTAATGTGGTTTGAAGGCTTCTGGAGAAAGGGACCAACACTATCTTTAGAGGAAAGTGCATTGATTTGAGGTTTGCTCTAAATTTTAGAAACTAATTTCTAATAAATGAACCACATCTTGCTTCCTTGTAATTTCTAGAAACACAGGGGAAAAAAAGAAAAAAGTAAAGAGAAACTCCACACAATACAATAAAGGCATATTCAGTAGTATTACTGAAAGAATCTTCAAAGAATCTCTTATTAGAAATTGAAATAATTTATTCATTTAAGGAATTAAAACTTACCTAAAGATTTACTTTCTGCTGTCTGTTTGAGCTCTCTGAAAGCACTATATTTATCACCAGGCTCTAGAATTAAAAGACAGAAGCTCAAGTAAGGTTAGGAACCTGGAAATCACAACTCAAGAAAGTAAGGCAGACTTGGTTAAGCCAAACATACTTAGCATGTTGTATATGCATTTTACACATTTACCATAAAAGGTCGCCACTAAAAACAAAGATTTACATTCACAGGTTTATGAATTCACAAACTACTTTTACCTCCAAATGGAACAGTATTTTCAGAAGACTTGTCAGCTGCAATTCCTTTAAACACAGCATATTTATCCATTGAAGCTGATGCTTTAGTTCCAGAAACTGGCATCAATAAAGAAGGGGTGCTAAAAGGGAAAAAATATTTCTTAATGACTAGAACACTGAATCCTTCCCTTATCAAGTAGAAGCTCAGAATCTAAATAGCATATAGGTACTAGCTAAAACTCATGACTCCGTTTTATCTGTCTATCTATCTACCTATCTATCCATCCATCCATCCATCTTTCCATCCATCCATCCATCATCCACCCACCCAACTATCATCTATTTTAATTTAGAAATTAAACTTATTGAGGTGACACCAATCAGTAAGAGTACATAGGTTTCAGGTGAACAATCACTGTAGCATTTGAACTGTTGATTGCATTGTGTGCCCATCACCCAAAGTCAAATCATTTTCTGTCACCATATATTTGTCCCTGCTTTAAAAGTTAGGGGGGAAAAAATATATATATATATATATATATGTATCACAAATGACTAAAAAAAAATCCTTTTTCTTGAAAAAATGTATTGAAACAAAACCTAACCAATAATTCTGTCCCAGTAGAGCCCGAGCTCGACGTTGTTGATCAGGCATCCCTGATTCGACTTCCCCATGCAGTGGGACACTCTTGTTTAACAGCAGGGCTGGTGACCTCTTCGAGAATATCCCTGAGGCAGCTATGAGGATTCTACTTATTGGTACCGAGACCAATTGCCACCGGAGGGAAGACACGACCGACACACAAGTGGGTTGCAAAAATCACACAGGCAGTTTATTACTCACAAATCCTATGGCGTGCCTGGGTACAGCTTAATGGGGCCCCATCGACGTACTCCTCTCGGCTATCCTTGGTCAGAGCCTCATGGAGACATTCTATGTTCAACAATGGAGTCTGGGCGACTGACTACAGCTGACAGCTGGAGCCCCCTTGCCCTAAATACCCTTTCTGGCCTATGCCTTCTAACAGGTGTTAATCTATGGGATTATCACATCAAGCCACTTTGAGGGAGTTCCTCACAGGGAACTCTCTCTTTTTTTTTTTTTTGTCTTTTTCTGAAGCTGGAAACGGGGGAGAGACAGTCAGCCAGACTCCCGCATGCCCGACCGGGATCCACCCGGCACGCCCACCAGGGGCGATGCTCTGCCCACCAGGGGGCATCGCTCTGCCATGACCAGAGCCACTCTAGCGCCTGGGGCAGAGGCCAAGGAGCCATCTCCAGCGCCAGGGCCATCTTTGCTCCAATGGAGCCTTGGCTGCGGGAGGGGAAGAGAGAGACAGAGAGGAAGGGGGGGGGGGGGAGAAGCAAATGGGTGCTTCTCCTATGTGCCCTGGCTGGGAATCGAACCCGGGTCCCCTGCACGCCAGGCCGACGCTCTACCGCTGAGCCAACCAGCCAGGGCCGGGAACTCTTTTTTATGTTAACCCATATAACTGTCACATCAAGCCACTTTTGGGGAGTTTCTGCTCTTTTTATCTATGTATAATTTCACAAACACATTAACTAGACCCTGTGCAGAGGGCATAGTCTTACCTATCATATCTCTACACACTAGATTAGCTCTCACCCAGATGATGTAGCCTTATTCACCTGCCTGATGGCTTTTAATATTATATCCTAACTTATTTCTATATATCTTCTCTATTTTTCTATATTTCTATATATTTAATTACTATAACATTATATTACTGTAACAAATTCTTATCTTGGTTATTTGAAGAAGGGTCAGATACACGCTGATGGTCTAATCATCTCTTTAAGCCATAAAAACAATTGAAATGGCTTTGGAAATAGATTATCATAGAATGATGACCTACTGCAATTTTAACTTTAGGTCCATAAAAGTGAACTGCTCCAAATATTTTAAAGCAAATTATGCGAACCTTACTATAAATCATTCTCTAAAACGGGGTCAGAATGCAGAGGTGGAATAGTTTAGATAACAATCTATTTATGAAAGTTTGTTCAAGCCAAGATGTAAATTGTCCCCCTTCTGATCGTAATTGCATTGCTTACTGGCAGAAGTTCACACATCTGATAGCAGCAGTAGAGTTAATATAATTTGCATTTTTGCAAGGATCACATCATTGGTTCCAGAAGCTATCTTTATAGCAAAACAACAATCACTTCAAAATTAGATAAAGATACTTTTGCTTGCTGACATATTTCTTCCTGGATGGAAAAATAGTGTAATGAGTAGTATCTGTGTGGGTAATTCTTGGATAGCTTAACACACACTATAAAAGCACTGCTTCCTCCCCCCCTCTCCCTTATCAGACACAGGCAGCTCCCAGGAAGAACCACCTTTACATATGAATGATTATATTCCACCACTAGTCTGTGTCACTCAATACCACAAACTGCAAGTTATATAAATGGATTTCCATTGAGTTTGTTTGCCCTGGAGCAAAAATCTTTCCACAGTCATTTAAATCTTCTTATCACTGGCCTTCAAGCAAGGTAAGAAACCCAGCTCTTGCACATACATACATGCTAATGAGGGTCCACAGCACTTTAGGATTTAGTGTTTATCAAATATAGTACTATAATTTCACATCACTACCAAACAGCTACTACATATTTGATATTGACAAATAGCTCATCACCTATATCCTATAGGTGAATTTTTAAAAGTTCCATAAATAATCAAATTATGACTCATTGAACAGAAAGTTACATACGAATAAAGACCTGCTAATATTTTGTTGACAATTTTAGCATCTAGGCTCATCAGGGATATTGGCCTATAATTTTCTTTCTTTTTAGTGTCTTTACCTGGTTTTGGAATTTGGATAATGCTGGCCTTGTAAAATGAGCTTGGGAGTCTTCCCTCCACTTCAATGTTTTAGAATAGTTTGAGAACAATAGGTGTTCTTTGAATGTTTGGTAAAATTCAACTACAAGGCCATTTGCTCTAGGACTTTTGTTATTTGGGAGGGTTTTTTTTGTTTTGTTTACCACTTCAATTCCACTGGTTGCAATCTGTCTATTCAGATTCTCTGATTCTTCCTGATTCAGTTTTGGAAGGCTGTGTTTCTAGGAATTTATCCATTTCATACAGGTTGTCCATATATAATAGTTATTCATCATATTTTCTTACAATGCTTTGTATTTCTTTGGTGTCTGTTGTTACTTCCCCTCTTTCATTTCTATTTTATTTATTTGGGTCCTCTCTCTTTTTTTTTTGATGAGTCTGGTTAATGATTTGTCAGTCTTGATTATCTTTTCAAAGAATCAGCTCTTGGCTTCGTTCATCTTTTGTATTGCTTTTTAAGACTATTTTACTTATTTTTGCTCTGATATATATTTCCCTTCTTCTATACACTTTGGGCTTTGTTTATTGTTCTTTTTCAAGTTCCTTTAAATGTAAACTTAGATTATTTAAGATATTTCTTGTGTTTGTGTGTGTGTGAGAGTGAGTGAGTGAGAGAGTGAGAGAGAGAGAGAGAGAGAGAGAGAGAGAGAGAGAGTGTTTTAGGTGAAGGAGGGGAGATAGTGAGACAGACTCCTGCATGTGTCCAGATCGGGATCCACCCGGCAACCCCATCTGGGGCTAATGCTTGAGTACTGAACCACTCTCAGCACCTGAGACCATAATTGAACCAATTGAGACACTAGTTATGGGAGGGTAAGAGGGAATGAAGGGGGAGGGGGAGAAGCAGATGATTGTTTCTCCTGTGTGCACTGAGTCAGAATCGAACCTGGGACCGTCTGTACACTAGGCTGATGCTCTATCCACTGAGCCACTGGCCAGAGCCTCTTGTTTCTTGAGATAGGCCTGTAATGCTATGAATCTCTTGTTAGGACTGTTTCTGCTGTGTTCCATAGATTTTGGGTTGTATTCTCATTTTCATGTTTCAAGGTATTTAAAATTTTTTTTCTTGATCTCGTTGATAACCCATTTATTGTTTAGTAACATATTATTTAGCCTCTATGTATTTGTGTGTTTTTGTTTTTTTTCTCTGTGATTGATTTCTAGTTTCATGCCATTATGGTCAGAGAAGATGCCTGATAAGATTTCAGTCTTTTAAAATTTACTGAGAATTGTTTTGTGTCCTAACATGTGGACTATTCTAAAAAATATTCCATGTGCACTTGAAAAGATTGTATATTATGCTGCTTTGGGTTGAAATGCTCTGAGGATATCAGTTAAATCTAGTTGATCTCATGTGTCATTTAAGGCCACCATTTCCTTGATTTTCTGTCTGGAAGATCTATCCATTGATGTCAATGGAGCGTGGAGTGTTAAAATACCCTACTATAACTGTAGTACTGTAAATCTCTCCCTTAAGTCCATCAAGATTTGCTTTACAGCCTGACCTGTGGTGGCGCAGTGGATAAAGCGTCGACCTGGAAATGCTGAGGTCGCCGGTTCGAAACCCTGGGCTTGCCTGGTCAAGGCACATATGGGAGTTGATGCTTCCAGCTCCTCCCCCCTCCTCTTTTTTTTTTTTTTTTTAGAAAGTTTATTTTTTAGAGGCTATTTATTTATTTATTACAGAGACAGAGAGTGAGTCAGAGAGAGGGATAGACAGGGACAGACAGACAGGAATGGAGAGAGATGAGAAGCACCAATTATTAGTTTTTCATTGTGCGTTGCAACACCTTAGTTGTTCATTGATTGCTTTCTCATATATGCCTTGACCGCGGGCCTTCAGCAGACCGAGTAACCCCTTGCTGGAGCCAGCGACCTTGGGTTCAAGCTGGTGGGCTTTTGCTCAAACCAGATGAGCCCCGCGCTCAAGCTGGCGACCTCGGGGTCTCGAACCTGGGTCCTCTGCATACCAGTCCGATGCTCTATCCATTGCGCCACCGCCTGGTCAGGCCCCCCTCCTCTCTCTTTCTCTCCCTCTCTCTCTCCTCTCTAAAAATGAATAAATAAAATAAAATAAAAAAATAAATTAAAAAAAAGATTTGCTTTACATATTTAGGTGCTTAGATGTTGGGTGCAGAAATGTTTACATGGCTTATAACTTCTTGTCGGATTGCTCCCTTTATCCTTATAGTAGTAATGCTCTTCTTTGTCTTTTACTATAACTGTTGTTTTGTAGTCTATGTTGTCAGATATAAGTATTATTACCCCAGCTCTTTTTTTCCCCTCCCATTTGCATAAAATATATTTTTCCATTCCTTTACTTTTAGTCTGTGTGTATCTTTCATTCTGAGGTGGGACTCTGGTAGACAGCTTATCTATTGGTCTTGTTTTCTTATCCATTCAACTATCCTATGGTATCTGATTGGAGCATTTAAGCTATTTAAATTTAAAGTGATTATTGATAGGATCATACACATACACTCACACATATATATCTATATCTATTTATATATATTTTAGCAAGTGAGAGAAGCAGAGAGAGGGACAGACAGGAAGGGAGAGAGATGAGAAGCATCAATTCTTTGTTGTGGCTCCTTACTTGTTCAGTGACTGCTTTCTCATATGTGCCTTGAATGATGGGGCTCAAGCTGAGCCAGTGATCCCTTGCTCAAGTCAGCAACCTTGGGCTCAAGCCAGCAACCATGGAGTCATGTTAATGATTCCATGCTCAAGCCAGCAACCCTGCGCTCTAGCTGGTGAGCCCGTGCTCAAGCTGGTGACCTCAGGGTTTCAAACCTAGGTCCTCTGCATTCTAGACCTACACTCTTTCCACTGCACCACTGCCTGGTCAGGTGATAGGATCGTATTTATTACCATTTAATTTTTTTGTGTGTGTGACAGAAACAGAGAGAGAGAGAGAGAGAGAGAGATGGACAGACAGGGACAATCGAACAGGAAGGCGACAGATGAGAAGCATCAATTCTTCATTGTAGCACCTTAGTTGTTCATTGACTGCTTGGGCACATCATATGTGCACATCATATGTGCCTTGATTGGGGAGTGGCAGCAGAGCAAGTGACCCCATGCTTAAGCCAGCAACCTTTGGGCTTAAGCCAGTGACCATGGGGTTATGTCTAAGATCCCACGCTTAAACCAGCAACCCCATGCTCAAGCTGGTGAGCCCACACTCAAACTGGATAGGTCCATGCTCAAGCCAGTGACCTTGGGGTTTCAAACCTGGGTCCTCTGCATCCCAGTTTGATGCTCTATCCACTGTGCCACCACATGGTCAGGCACCATTTAATTTTTTAAACTATGCACTTTCTTCCCCTTTCCCATAAAAGTGAACTGCTTCAAATAAGTATACCCAATATTTTAAAGTAAATTATGTCCATCTTACTAAAAATTATTCCCTAAAATGGGGTCAGAATGCAGAGATGGAATAGTGCAGACAAAAATCTATTTATGAAATGTTGTTCAAGTCAAGATGTAAACTTTTCCTCTTTTGACCAGAGCCACAAACCCAACTCTTCTCATGCAACTCTAGTTCACTATGCCCTCTCTTCGCCAGAGCCCAGGGGCGTGGCTATCAATTAAATTTTGTGTGTTGGTGCTTTAAGAGTGTGCCTGTGTCTCTACCGGACTTCTCTCTCTTCCTAGTGGACAGAAACCCTGCTGCTTTTCACAGCCAGATGTTATATGGGTGCCTCTTCCTGTCTCTGGTGCTCTGGGCCGGGGAGCTCTGCTTGGGGTTTAGACCCCATGTTTCTCAGGGGCAACGCCCACAGCTGAGATACCCCTCTGAAACCTCAGCTGCACTGAAGGAGTGGAACCAGCCCTTTTCATGCCTCTACCCTTTCAACCCATCTTGATGTGGCTTCTTCTGTATATCCTTGGTTATAAGACTTCTCTTCAGCAAGTTAGGTATTCAGCCAGGTATAGTTGAGTATTCAGGATGACTGTTCTATAATTTAGTTGTAATTCCAATTTGGTCCTGGGAGGAGGTAAGTGTAACATTCACCTACCCTGCCACCATCTTGGACATACTTTTCAGTATCTATAACTCTAAACCCAGAGTACCTCTCACCATCTCACAACAGGATTATCATGGCAGCTGAATTTATCCCACACACAGTAGCAACAGTCACATTCATCATTCCACTCCTTAGTTCTAACATGCTTTACAGATTATGTTACAGATCATAAGACATCCCACTTTTGATGCTGCCCTAAACTAATACCTTTTTCTCCCAGCCTAACTCTCCATTCCACACTACTTTAAAACTTTCCTTTTCATATTATGACAAATAATGCCCACTTTTTGCTTAAAAATACCAACCAAAGTGATCTCACAAAGGCTTAGCTAGTCATATCATGATTTAACAAATACCCTTTAAAAAAAAACCCAGTATATAATACTGATAAACCAAGGAATTCATTATATATACAAATATACACATTTAAAACCAATTCTAGGAGAGTTTTATCAGATAATATACTCAGATAAAACTAAGCTTTTTGAGAGCAGGAACTGTGTTTTCTGCTTCTATATTTTTAGTGCTCACCTCACTATCTGGCATATAGCAGATGCTATGTAAATGTTTCTAAATGAATAAACAATGACCATGGATTCTTAGAACTGAGCAAAATGTTTTCACGCAAGCAAAGTATGGAAGTAGTCAAATAAAAATTGAGTAAGAATGGGTCTATGATGTGAATGAAGATGATGCCACACAAAATTGCTAAAACTCCACACATCTCATGTCTGGCCACCACCCTCTTCAAACTATCTATATCCAATTTTGTTTTTTTAATTATTATTACTGATTAATTTTAGAGAAAGGAAAAGGAGAAAGGTGGTGGGGAGAGGAGTGGGAAGCATCAACTTACAGTAGTTGCTTCTCATATATTCCTTAACCAGGCAACCCTGGGGTTTCCAACCAGCAGTGACCTCAGCATTCTAGGTCAATGCTTTATCCACTGTGCCCCATAAGTCAGGCTCTATACTCCAAATTTAATTTCAACTACTAAAAGAACTGTTTTTCCCCCAGAGGAATGAACTACCAATTTGATAACTTCACTTTATGATTTTCTTTTTCTTTTTTTTTTTTTTTTTGTATTTTTCTGAAGCTGGAAACAGGGAGAGACATTCAGACAGACTCCCGCATGCGCCCGACCGAGATCCACCTGGCACGCCCACCAGGGGGCGACGCTCTGCCCACCAGGGGGCGATGCTCTGCCCCTCCGGGGCGTCGCTCTGTCGCTACCAGAGCCACTCTAGCGCCTGGGGCAGAGGCCAAGGAGCCATCCCCAGCGCCCGGGCCATCTTTGTTCTAATGGAGCCTCGCTGCAGGAGGGGAAGAGAGAGACAGAGAGGAAGGAGAGGGGGAGGGGTGGAGAAGCAGATGGGCGCTTCTCCTGTGTGCCCTGGCTGGGAATCGAACCCGGGATTTCCGCACGCCAGGCCGATGCTCTACCACTGAGCCAACCAGCCAGGGCCATGATTTTCATACTACAATATAATCATCCAACAAACCTTTATTAATTACGTATCATATATAAGTACTATATATATAGTCATGAAGAACTGTCTTCAGGTACTTACAGCCTACTGAGGGAAAACATCAGGTAACCTAGTAATTATAACTGGGGCACAGATATTCATAAGGTGCCTTGACAATGGAGAAAGAGGGGACACTAACTCCTTGGAAATGGGGACTGATCAAGGGGTTAGTATAAACTTCTTACATTAAACTGATTATTGAAATGGAACTAGAATTAATTACAGAAAAAATTTTAGGTTGAAGAAAATGGAATGTAAAAGGCCAGAAGCTTGAAAAAGCATGGCGAGTTTGAAGTCACCTTGGCATGGCTGGAGTACAAGCTGTAGGGAAACGGCAGTAGTTGAGACAGGAGGCAGGAGCAAGATCACACATGGCAAACAGAGCTGATAATTGAAGGTGGTAAAGGAGAGAGGAGGAAGCTAAAATATATAACAGGATTCTGATTTGGCAAGTGGATATGGTAACATAATTCACCAAGGCAGAAAAAAATGTATTAACAAATTTTTATTTAGCTTTAAGCAGGAAAACAATGAATTTTACGCAGGTGATTTAAGAAACCTTGGGCCATTCAGGTATGTTCTAGATAGCAGAACATTTTGTTCAAAAAAAGAGATATGAGAAAGAAATATTATTCTGTGATTGTCAGGCAATAATATATATGCTGGCATAATGGGCTTGGAAATCCAGTACTTTAAAGTGACACCCCTCATATATTCTTTCTGTGTGCCATTTACATGTGTTCGATATATTCTTAAACTCAAGAATAATTCTTTCTCTAATTTGTAATTCTCTATAATGCCTATCTCTTAGTTCTTGTTATAGTGTATATGCAATAAGTGCTGACTAAGAGATAATCAGTTATTTAAAATGGAAAAGATAGATGGAGTCAAACAAATAGGAATGTAAGAGAAATGGAATATGTATCCTGGCAAAAACAAGTTCCAAAAACCTGAAAAAATTCCTATTGCTTAATCAAACTCTGTTAGGTTCCACTATGCAGAAGAACTATCTAAATACTTTTTTAATTTAAACATTGGAAAGGTGCTGAGAACATACTGAATCAGTTACTGTACCTAAAAGGTATACTAGTACATAAAACATTAGAGAAATGTTTGTGCAACTGTCTATATACAAACAAAGAGAAATCTGAAGGCTTATAAGCCACTGATCTCAACCTGAATGTAAGAAAAATGTGAATAATCATAATTTAGTCTTCTGAATTTTAACTTCTGTGGAAGTACATTTACTGCAAAAATATCAAATTACATCCTTTAGCCTAAAAATCTTTTCAACAGTTGAAGGCCCAGATCTAATGCAAGAACACAAAGTCATCACTGCACAGGTGCACTCAGTTATAATAAATCAGGTGTAGCATAGGCAAATAAAATATCGACTGGAGGTGTATACCAGGGGGAAATGCTAGGAGTGGAAGCTTAATGTGGACAATATAGAAAAAATCTGAAGAGTAAAACGATGAATAAACAGGAATTAATCAGGAAAACCATGAGAATAGTCTTTAATTCTCTTACTTACTCTTAGGCTTCTCATTGTGCATGACTCTTTCTCAATGATTGAATACAATGTTAAATGTAGTCAGCTCTTTTGTACCTGTTTCCATGCTGGGAATTTGTTGTTTTGGAAGAAGCAGGCAACTCTTGGAAATCACTGAATGAATCATCAAGGGATCCTGACTTAGAAGCATCTTGAAAATCTTGAAAGTCGTCATCTTCTGGTTTTACCACCTAGATTTAACGGAACATTTAAATAGAAAGCATCAAATTGTTAAAATAGTATTTAACAAATTTCCAATTGTCAATCTCAAAGACTACCTTTTATATCTGTACATTTAGGTACAAGTACCTAATTTTAGAACACCCTTTAGATAAAACATTAACTCAAGTGCTTAATGAAGGCAGAAATCCTGTCTTATATTTTTAGATACTCTCATGTACAAATGGCAAAAAACTAGTTTAAAGGGCTAAACTGTACAATTTTTAAATAGCTAAATCATTTAATAGATTACCAAGAATCTATCAATCTTTAAAAAACAGTTCTTGGCTCATCATTAGAGTGTTGGCCCGGTGTGTGTAAGTCCTGGGTTCGATTCCCAGTCAGGGCACAGAGGAGAAGTAACCATCTGCTTCTTCCCTCCTCACCCCCTTCTCTCTCTAATCCCCTCCCACAGCCATGGCTCAAATGGTTCAAGCAGTTTGGCCTCGGGCACTGAGGATGGCTCCATGGCCTGCCTCAGGCACTGAAATAGCTTGGTTGCCAAGCAATGAAGCAGTGGCCCAAGATGGGCAGAGCATCGCCCTGTAGGGGGCTTGCTGGGTGGATCCTGGTCAGGGCAGATGGGGGAGTCTGTCTCTCTGCCTCCCTGCCTCTCATTTAATATATATCTGTAAAGCAATTTTTTTTACGTTTGTAAATTTACAAAGTGATATTAAGCTTGTTATAATATAAGCTTGCATAAAGTTAACAGGGAATACTGACTATTAATCCCACACTCTAGAACAGTGAACAATGATTTTGAATCCCATGCTCTAGAAGTGAGCACTGTTAACAGTTCATTTGTTTTATAGAAAAATGGGGCCCTGGCTGCTTGGCTCACTGGTAGAGTGTTGACCCGGTGTGTGGAAGTCCCAGGTTCGATTCTCGGTCAGAGCACACAAGAGAAGCAACCACCTGATTCTCCTCCCCTCCTTCTCTCTCTTTCTCTCTCCCCCTTCTGCAGCCATGGCTCAACTGATTCAAGTGCATTGGCCCCCGGAGCTGAGTATGGCGCCTCTACCTCAGGCACTAAAAATAATTCGGTTGCAAGCATGGACCCTAGATGAGCAGAGCATTGGCCCCAGGTGGGGGTCACTGGGTGACTCTCAGTTAGGTGCATGTGGGAGGGAGTCTGCCTGTCTCCCCTCCTCTCACTTAAAAAAAAAATGAGATTATATTGTTCTGCACTTTTAAAAGACGTAATTATATGATATAGACAGCTATTCAAAGCAGTATAGATAGATCTATCTCATTCATTTTAATGATCAAACAGTTTAGCACTGTATGGATGAACCAAAATTTATATAACCTTTCTTTTCCTGAGGGATATTTAGCTATTTTTATTTTTTTATGCTAACAAACAATGCTACAACAAATACCCTTTTCTATCTTTGCTAATTTGATTTACTATTTCTGTGGAATAGATTCCTAATAGTGTGACTTCTAGGTCAGAAGATACAGACATTTAGAGTTTTGATAGCTATTGCCTAACCCACATTCCAAAAAGGCTGTACCAATAAACCCTTTTCCCTAACATCTTCACTGACACTAAATATTATGGTTTTAAAATTTGTTGCTGCCCTGGCCAGATAGCTCCGTTGGTCAGAGCCATTGATCTGAAGCACAGAGGGTGCTAGTTTGATTCTCAGTCAGAGCACATACAGGAACAGATCTCTCTCACCTTACCCCTTCTCTACTTAAAATCAATAATTAAAAATTTAAAAATTTTTTGCTAATCTGAGAAATAAAAAATAAATTGAAGCATTGTAATTTCAGGTTTAACAGCTTCCTCAAAAGATACAGCCTAAGAATTTGATTAACTTATGACAAACTATAAACTTTTAGCCAAAATTCAAGTATCTTAAGACTTAACAAATTGCTTCATGTTTGTTTTTTTTTTGTATTTTTCTGACGCTGGAAACGGGGAGAGACAGACAGACTCCCGCATGCGCCCGACCGGGATCCACCCGGCACGCCCACCAGGGGCGATGCTCTGCCCCTCCGGGGCATCGCTCTGCAGTGACCAGAGCCACTCTAGCGCCTGGGGCAGAGGCCAAGGAGCCATCCCCAGCGCCCGGGCCATCTTTGCTCCAATGGAGCCTTGGCTGCGGGAGGGGATGAGAGAGACAGAGAGGAAGGAGGGGGAGGTGGAGAAGCAAATGGGCGCTTCTCCTATGTGCCCGGGCCAGGAATCGAACCCAGGTCCCCCACACGCCAGGCCGACGCTCTACCGCTGAGCCAACAGGCCAGGGTTGCTTCATGTTTTTTAAATAATGAAAAATTAAATTTTGTGTTATTTTAATACTTTTAATTTTCACCTCCAGAGTCCATTATAATCCAGCAATCTTTTCTGCATCTCTGGAAAAAATTTACCCAGATTCAATTTCCAGGATTATTTGGACTATACAGTTTCTCCATTTACCTGATTTGCAGGGTAGGTTGACATGAAGCCACTGGAAGCCTGGGCTGCTGCTCCCCCCACTGGTCCAACCAGGTTAATGCTCATGACTGGCTGTCCGAGGTTGAGGGGCATGGAGCCTGCCGGGCCTGAAGGCATCCCAGTTGGCTGACTCACTGCAGTAGGCAAAGTCATAGGAAATCCACTTAAAGTTGGAACAGGAGCTGCTGGGAACTGGTTTAAAACATCAGGACTCATGGCAGGAACACCCCTCTACACAGGAGGAAAATGGAAACATTTTAAGGGTTTGCAAACCACATATAATTTAAAATCTGGCAAAGACAAACCAAAATGTAAAATCTGTAGCCTTGGAATATTTCCACTCTGAACTCTCCCAAAACTCATGAATCTTATACAAGAAAATAAGTTACAAGGTTAATGCAAAACTAATATTTATTTAGCAAAGTAATGGCCAACACATATCAATTCTGACATTTTTACTCTCTGATAAGTTTGGTTAATTTATATTAACCAAATCATGATTACATATATTACAAATGATTTTGTAATATAAGAGAAAAATGAAGTATACTTTAAGGGATTTTAAATAAGGACTTCAAAGAACAGAGTAACTTTATTACAGACTTTTTTTTTTTTTTTTTTTGTATTTTTCTGAAGCTGGAAACGAGGAGACAGTCAGACATACTCCCGCATGCGCCCGACCGGGATCCACCTGGCACGCCCACCAGGGGGGACGCTCTGCCCACCAGGGGGCGATGCTCTGCCCCTCCGGGGCGTCGCTCTGCCTCGACCAGAACCACTCTAGCGCCTAGGGCAGAGGCCAAGGAGCCATCCCCAGCGCCTGGGCCATCTTTGCTCCATAGGAGCCTTGGCTGCGGGAGGGGAAGAGAAAGACAGAGAGGAAGGAGGGGAGGGGTGGAGAAACAAATAGGCGCTTCTCCTATGTGCCCTGGCCGGGAATCGAACCCGGGTCCCCCGCACGCCAGGCCGACGCTCTACCGCTGAGCCAACCGGCCAGGGCCTATTACAGACTTTTAAGTTCACAATGGATATAGTCAGGTCAGAGGATGTTAGAATATTAAACAGTCTTTAAACAGAAGCGTATTTTGCTAGTATGTGCTTCACATCAACTATACATTTTGAAGTACCATATCTTGATAATAATCTAAATTTTAATGTACAAGAAATTCTATGAGGTTGTCATCACAAAGGATTCATATTCTTCCAATTCATATTAACTTGAGAAACAATGTCTACCTGTGTTATTGCTATCATGGCGAGAACAGTATACAGTTCTTCTTTAGTAAGTTTTCCAGGTGTAGTTCGATTAGCTAAGGCCCATATCTGTCCAAGAGTTTCCCTGGGAAGTCCAGATGACATCAGAATGGGATAAAGTTTCGCAGTATCTATTCCAGTTGGAGTCATTGTGGTTTCTAATATTTTCTTATAGGCATCTATTAAAGGAAAGATCAGATTACAAATGTAAATATGTTACAACTGATTGATCTTTTTTGTTGTCATCACTTATACAAGAATCTTAAATCAAACAGCTTTAATAGAACTAATGTCATAGCAGGGTTTGAACTGCTGTGAAGAAAACTGAAGTCTGGTGCTTAGAAGAGAGGCTAGAGGTAGTTCCTAAAGATGAAGATTTGACACTAATGTAAAGAGAAAGTTTGTTTTTGTTTTTTTTTTACTTTTATTTTATTTATTTATTTTAGTGAGATGAGAGAGTAGGGGGGGAGGAGCAGGGAACATCAACTCTCATATGTGCCTTGACCAGGCAAGCTCAGGGTTTCACACCGTCAACTTCAGCATTTCAGGTCGATGCTTTATCCACTGTGCCACCACAGGTCAGGCGAGAGAAAGTTTTATCGTTTGGCAGAAGTTGGTAACAATAGTAAGATGGAGGTGGGGCAGGCAGACGCTTTGGACTTTAAAAGAGAAGTTGTAATGATGATGGAATAATTTAAAAAACAGTAGTGGGAAGCAAGAATCATAATAATACACCTATTTCCTGCCCCAGTGAATTAGAAGCTGTTAGAGATCACTGGGTAAGGTGCTATGGAAATAAAGCCTTCAGAGAAAAATACCGTTTGAAGTAAGGCAAGGAAGCAGAAAAAAAGGGATTATTGGAGTCTTCACAATAAAACGGGGTTTCCAAAAAACAAAGTAAAAGACTGGTAGATATAGGGTTGCCATAAAATACAGAATGACAATACTGCATGGGACATACATATACTAAACAATTTTTGCTATTTATTTAAAATTCAAATTTAACTAGATTTTTTATATGCTCATTTGCCAAATCTGGCAATCCTAGTAGAGGAGTTTTGGGGGTTTAAAGTGGGTAAGACTGGGTAGGGCTAAGGTAGATAGAAAAAAATGTTAAAGCAAAAATTTTATATCTGTCTGACCAGGCAGTGGCACAGTAGATAAAGTGTCAGCTTGGGATGTTGAGTATCCAGGTTCAAAACCTTGAAGTCACCAGCTTGAGCCTGGGCTCATCTGGCTTGAGCACAGGCTCACCAGTTTGAGAGCGAGGTTGCTGACTTGAGCATGGGATCATAGACATGACCCCATGATCTCTGGCTTGAGCCCAAGGTCACTGGCTTGCGCAAAGGGTCACTGGCTTGGTTGGAGCCCCCCTCATCCCATCAAGGCACATATGAGAAAGCAATCAATGAATAATTAAGGTGCTATAACTATGAACTGATGCTTCTCATCTCTTTCCCTTCTTGTCTGTCCCCCTCTCTCTCTCTCTCTCACACACACACACACACACACACACAAATTGCATCTATAATTTAAATATGGGTTGTAGGTTAATAGCCTGACCATGACAACACAAATTTTGGCTAGGAAATTATGTGTGCATGCATGTTTGGAAGAACAAAGAAAGAAAAACAAGCTGGCAGAAAATGAATAGAACTTCAAAATATACAAAGATCCAAATTTTATTTGTTTGTCTGGCTTGATGACAGAGGGGAAAAAGAAAAGATGCAAACTCTCTAATGGGCACGTGAAAGAAAAACTATTATTTTTATGTACAACAGAAGTCCCACATTGGTTTGGGAAATCAGCCTTTTAATTTGTGATTATGACATACAGTAGACATTATTGGTTTCCTCCAAAAAGAAGTTCAGTTATAGAGATTTTGCATGAGTTTTATTTAGTCAAGTGTGTAACAACTTTAGTCTATAATCAGTCTAGAAAACTAAAGTCTAGTGAAAGTTAACTTCAGTTTTCAAGAGGTTAGCAGTCTGACAGGTGGTGGTACAGTGAGTGGGTAGAGCATGGACCTGGGACGTTAAGGTCCCAGGTTTGAAACCCCAAGGTTGCTGGCTTGAGCAAGAGGTCACTGGCTTGGCAGGAGCCCCTGTCAAGGCACATATGAGAAGCAATCAATGAACAATTAAAGTGCCACAACTAGAAGAGGTTAGCAATATACAGCAAATTTACTATGTTACAATTTATTAAGATTAACATAGTCTCCCGAAAAGAAAAAAAAGTTAATAAAGAAAAAAAGATTAACATAGTCTGGCTGTAATAGTCATTATTCTCTGCACATCAACCATGACTTAAATACATTTTATTTTGTGTGTGTGTGTGTGTGAAAGAGAAAGAGAGACAGAGAGAAGCAGAGAGAGTGACAGGGACAGACAGAAAGGGAGCGAGATGAGAAGCATCAATTCTTCATTGTGGCACCTTAGTCCACACTCAACCCGGCGACTTTGGAGTTTCAAACCTGGGTCCTCTGCATCCTAATCTGACGCTCTATCCACTGCACCACTGCCTGGTCAGGCCAGACTTTTTTTTTTTTCTTTCATTTTTCTGAAGCTGGAAACAGGGAGAGACAGTCAGACAGACTCCCGCATGCGCCCGACCGGGATCCACCCGGCACGCCCACCATGGGGCGGCGCTCTGCCCACCAGGGGGCGATGCTCTGCCCATCCTGGGCGTCGCCATATTGCGACCAGAGCCACTCTAGCGCCTGGGGCAGAGGCCAAGGAGCCATCCCCAGCGCCCGGGCCATCTTTGCTCCAATGGAGCCTTGGCTGCGGGAGGGGAAGAGAGAGACAGAGAGGAAAGCGCGGCGGAGGGGTGGAGAAGCAAATGGGCACTTCTCCTGTGTGCCCTGGCCAGGAATCGAACCTGGGTCCTCCGCACGCTAGGCCGACGCTCTACCGCTGAGCCAACCGGCCAGGGCCCAGACTTTTTTTTGTATCAACTGAATACTATCACAAAATGTGTACTTCAGTAAATTTTTTTGGCTCACAGTAAAAACGTACTTAAAGGAAAAAGTAAACATCATCTTCTGGTGTAGAAAAATATACCACTTGGTCTTTTATTGAATACTTCATATACTACCACATGACAAAAAAAAGTTATGGGAAAATATATATATATTTAAAATTTTTTTTTTGGTATTTTTCTTAAATGAGAAGTGGGGAAGCAGAGAGACTACTGCATGTGCCCAACAGGGATCCATCTGGCATGCCCACTAGGGAGCGATGCTCTGCCCATCTGGGGCCCTTGCTCTCTTGCAACTGGAGCCATTCTAGCACCTGAGGTGGAGGTCATACAGCTGTCCTCAGCGCCTGGGACAACTTTGCTCTACTGGAGCCTTGGCTGCAGGAAGAGGAGAGAGAGAGAGAGAGAGAGAGAGAGAGAGAGAGAGAAAGGGGAGGGAGAAGGGTAGAGGAGCAGATGGGCGCTTCTCCTGTGTGCCCTGGCCAGGAATTGAACCCGGGACACCCACACACCGGGCATATGCTCTACCACTGAGCCAACCGGCCAGGGCCTTGGGAATATTTTTTAAAATATAAATTAATCACCAAAAGTTCAGAAAATTGTATCACACATATCAGTACCACTCTTGACAAGTTATTAATCTATAAAATAAATATAATGTTTTTTAAAGTATGGTAAATCTAATAAAAGTTTTTCTTTTCGTTTTTTTTTTTTTACACGGGTGCTTCCGGAGCAGCCGCCCCTCACCCCCTCGTGCTTCCCAAGCAATCGCCGCCCCCCCCTCAGACACGGGTGCTTGCCGAGCAGCCGCCCTTCACCCCCTCGTGCTTCCCGAGCAGCCGCCCCTCACCCCCTCACCCCCTCACCCCCGTGCTTCCCGAGCAGCCGCCCCTCACCCCCTCACCCCCGTGCTTCCCGAGCAGCCGCCCCTCACCCCCTCACCCTCGTGCTTCCCGAGCAGCCGCCCCTCACCCCCTCGTGCTTCCCGAGCAGCCGCCCCTCACCTCCTCACCCCCCTCGCCCCCTCGCTTCCCGAGCAGCCGCCCCTCACCTCCTCACCCCCTCACCCCCTCGCTTCCCGAGCAGCCGCCCCTCACCCCCTCACCCCCGTGCTTCCCGAGCAGCCACCCCTCACCCCCGTGCTTCCCGAGCAGCCGCCCCTCACCCCCTCGTGCTTCCCGAGCAGCCGCCCCTCACCCCCTCGTGCTTCCCGAGCAGCCGCCCCTCACCCCCGTGCTTCCCGAGCAGCCGCCCCTCACCCCCTCACCCCCGTGCTTCCCGAGCAGCCGCCCCTCACCCCCTCGTGCTTCCCGAGCAGCCGCCCCTCACCCCCTCACCCCCTCGTGCTTCCCGAGCAGCCGCCCCTCATCCCCTCGTGCTTCCCGAGCAGCCGCCCCTCACCCCTCGTGCTTCCCGAGCAGCCGCCCCTCACCCCCTCACCCCCTCGTGCTTCCCGAGCAGCCGCCCCTCACCCCTCGTGCTTCCCGAGCAGCCGCCCCTCACCCCCTCACCCTCGTGCTTCCCGAGCAGCCGCCCCTCACCCCTCACCCTCGTGCTTCCCGAGCAGCCGCCCCTCACCCCCTCACCCTCGTGCTTCCCGAGCAGCCGCCCCTCACCCCCTCACCCCCGTGCTTCCCGAGCAGCCGCCCCTCACCCCCTCACCCTCGTGCTTCCCGAGCAGCCGCCCCTCACCCCCTCACCCCCGTGCTTCCCGAGCAGCCGCCCCTCACCCCCTCACCCTCGTGCTTCCCGAGCAGCCGCCCCTCACCCCCTCACCCCCGTGCTTCCCGAGCAGCCGCCCCTCACCCCCTCACCCTCGTGCTTCCCGAGCAGCCGCCCCTCACCCCCTCGTGCTTCCCGAGCAGCCGCCCCTCACCTCCTCACCCCCTCGCCCCCTCGCTTCCCGAGCAGCCGCCCCTCACCTCCTCACCCCCTCACCCCCTCGCTTCCCGAGCAGCCGCCCCTCACCCCCTCACCCCCGTGCTTCCCGAGCAGCCACCCCTCACCTCCTCGTGCTTCCCGAGCAGCCGCCCCTCACCTCCTCGTGCTTCCCGAGCAGCCGCCCCTCACCTCCTCGTGCTTCCCGAGCAGCCGCCCCTCACCCCCGTGCTTCCCGAGCAGCCGCCCCTCACCCCCCGTGCTTCCCGAGCAGCCGCCCCTCACCCCCTCACCCCCGTGCTTCCCGAGCAGCCGCCCCTCATCCCCTCGTGCTTCCCGAGCAGCCGCCCCTCACCCCTCGTGCTTCCCGAGCAGCTGCCCCTCACCTCCTCGCTTCCCAAGCAGCCGCCCCTCACCCCTCGTGCTTCCCGAGCAGCCGCCCCTCACCCCCTCACCCCCGTGCTTCCCGAGCAGCCGCCCCTCATCCCCTCGTGCTTCCCGAGCAGCCGCCCCTCACCCCCGTGCTTCCCGAGCAGCCGCCCCTCACCCCCGTGCTTCCCGAGCAGCCGCCCCTCACCCCCTCACCCCCGTGCTTCCCGAGCAGCCGCCCCTCATCCCCTCGTGCTTCCCGAGCAGCCGCCCCTCACCCCTCGTGCTTCCCGAGCAGCTGCCCCTCACCTCCTCGCTTCCCAAGCAGCCGCCCCTCACCCCTCGTGCTTCCCGAGCAGCCGCCCCTCACCCCCTCACCCCCGTGCTTCCCGAGCAGCCACCCCTCACCTACTCGTGCTTCCCGAGCAGCCGCCCTTCACCCCCTCGCTTCCCGAGCAGCCGCCCCTCACCCCTTGTGCTTCCCGAGCAGCCGCCCCTCACCCCTCGTGCTTCCCGAGCAGCCGCCCCTCACCCCTTGTGCTTCCCGAGCAGCCGCCCCTCACCCCCTCGCTTCCCGAGCAGCCGCCCCTCACCCCTTGTGCTTCCCGAGCAGCCGCCCCTCACCCCCTCGCTTCCCGAGCAGCCGCCCCTCACCCCTCGTGCTTCCCGAGCAGCCGCCCCTCACCCCCTCGTGCTTCCCAAGCAATCGCTGCCCCCCCCCAGACATGGGTGCTTGCCGAGCAGCCGCCCTTCACCCCCTCGCCCCTCACCCCCTCGTGCTTCCCGAGCAGTCGCCCCCCCCAGACACGGGTGCTTGCTGAACAGCTGCCCCCCCTTCCCCCCTTCCCCCCTCCCCCCCCGTGCTTCCCGAGCAGCCGCCCCTCACCCCCTCGCTTCCCGAGCAGCCGCCCCTCACCCCCTCGTGCTTCCCAAGCAATCGCCGCCCCCCCCAGACACGGGTGCTTCCCGGGCAGCCGTCCCTCTCCCCGGGGGGCTTCCCGAGCAGCCGCCCCTTTCCACCGGCGTGGTTCCCAAGCCGAGCTCAGCCCTGAGTCCCCACGTGCTTCCCGAGCAGAGCTCAGCCCCGAGCCCCTGCGTGCTTCCCGAGCAGCCGCCCCTCACCCCCGCGTGCTTCCCAGCCAAGCTCAACCCCGAGCCCCCTAAGAAAAGTTTTTAGAAATAAAAGTATATGGTGGTCAATAAAACATTAAAGCAAAACATTTCTCATATGAGGCAGCCTTAGAAAACACAAGATCTATTTAATTTTCTATCCTCTTTCAGAAGAAAAAAAAAAGAAAAAATAATTCCTTCTGCATATGTTATAACCACACAGTAACTACTTACAGCTACATTTACAAGCTTTCAAGCAAAATATCCAGATAGGAATCCTGGACAAAGAAGCTTTTATTACCTGGAATCAAACTCTCATTACAAATCCAAGGAGGCATTCTGGGCTGAACAGGATCCTGCGAGGGAAATACACCCATACCTAGAAGAAGATAAGGAACATAACGGTCCATGTAGAAGATGGGGGGCATCACACTGAGTTATGTGGTTTTTGTGTTGTTGTTGTTTTTTTAAAAAACAAAGCACAGGCTGGAAATACACACAAAAAGTCACCAATACAACTAAAACATTTGGTTTCTAAACAACTCATCAACTATGTCCTAAAGAGTCTATTAAAAAGAAGTGAAACCCGATGATGTACCAAATCGATATTCTGAATCATGAGGCTTGCACTATTTCACATGTGTCACAAATTAAAGGGAAAACAAAAACACGAGAAACAGTGGTTTAAAAATTATATATGGCCCTGGCCGGTTGTCTCAGTGGTAGAGCGTAGGCCTGGCATGCGGGGGACCCGGGTTCGATTCCCGGCCAGGGCACACAGGGGAAGCGCCCATCTGCTTCTCCACCCCTCCCCCTCTCCTTCCTCTCTGTCTCTCTCTTCCCCTCCCGCAGCCAAGGCTCCACTGGAGCAAAGATGGCCCGGGCGCTGGGGATGGCTCCTTGGCCTCTGCCCCAGGCGCTAGAGTGGCTCTGGTCGCAACAGAGCAACGCCCCGGAGGGGCAGAGCATCGCCCCCTGGTGGGCAGAGCGTCCCTGGTGGGCGTGCCGGGTGGATCCTGGTAGGGCGCATGTGGGAGTCTGTCTGTCTCTCCCCATTTCCAGCTTCAGAAAAAAATAACAAAAAAAAAAAAAAATTATATATGTAAAAAAATGTAGTGGTTCAAGCTTTACATGCAGCTTTTAATGTTTCTTTACAAAGTCTGATTTTTTTTTTACCTGAATATGACACTGCTGCCCTAGATGTATAGGATTTCTGTTTTTTTTTTTCCAGTAAAATGCCCTACAAAAGTTTACCTCCTAGGCTGCCCACATTCTAACTCATTGCTGCAAGCTGAGTTTTAAAAAATCCGATCTTTTAGGGAACAGTGTCTAATTTACTTCAGAGAAGGAAAACTATATTCTCATTGGTGACTTTCCAGTTAAATTTTAACCTCTCCACCTTTATGGAAGAACACAAAGTGCAAGAACGGAAAAGAGTTTATATAAAGTAAATTTCAGGAATGATTCTGATTTTAAAAACTACCAAAAGTTTTTAAAAAGGAGTAACAGTATAGTGAAAAGAATTCAGAGCAAAATCATAGGGATTAATTTGAGAAAGGAATGCATTAAATATATTTTTAAGCAAAATTTTGATTAGCAAAATCAAGCAGCATTCATTTTAAGATTAATGCCTAAGGTGTTAGCATTTGAGCAGCATTTGGTTAAACATTTTGCTGAATAGTCCGTGAGCTCACCACTCTCTTCAATGGGCAGGTTTTGGTCTGGAGTCTTTTCTGCCTCTGCGGTAGTGGTAACACTTACACGTCCATCTACAGCACCCCTGACACTGGCCGTTAAACTGGGATGGTTCTTACAGGAACCCGGGCCTTGGGCTCTGTGCCCAACTTCAGAAGTGTTTAATTTAATTTGTTTCTGCCCAGATGTACTTATTTCACAAGATACTAGGAGCTTCTCCTCCAAAGAAGGGCCTAAACAAACAGCATGAAGGGTTATTTGTATATAAATGGAAATTTCTAATTTTTGCAATCATCCATTTCCACCCCCAGATTCTCAAAGGAAGACCCTGCCACATATAATGTAAATTTTGAAATAATTCAACCACTACACATTTGTATAGGACTTGAGAAACTTAGAGATTTTAAAGAACTTAAATATCATTACCTACTTTGACTCTCAAGAATTCTATGAGACAGCAAGGTGAATGAATAGTGGAAGGATTACTATCTTAGAAATCTGGTGACCTAACGAGATACAGAAACTTCCACTAACTAGTGAAAGATCCCTGGCCAATAATAGTATCATCTCTGGGTTTGTTTCTAACCCTGTCAACTGAGGAAGCTTGGACTAAGTATATATCAGCTAAGATCCTTCTCAGCATCACTCTGTGTCTCAAGACCTGGTGTGTAACTGCCCCAACCCCACTGTTTCACCAGTGGTAATACTGAGGTACAGAAGGGTTTAAAGATTTGGCCGAGGACAAACTGATAATAAATGAACAATCTGAACTAGAGAGAGCATTTTCTAAAGCAGCTTTCCCTGGCTCACCACTCTCAAGAAAATAATATTAGTGATTTTCCCAAACAGGAGTAATCCTCTGAAGAAATTGTTTTTACAAGGTTAAGGTGGTTTAAATAGTGCTAAATTTAGGAACAAAAGTTTTAAATCACTTTTCTGGAAAGTGAGACCAGAATTTAAAATCTAGATTTTTATTTTGGTGAATTTCAATAGTATTCATATATTCAGGCACATGTTTCTTTGCCAACATCACTGTATTATTCAACTTATAAGAGCAATAAATAAACCCCAGATTATCTTAAGAATACTTGCATTAACATCTAGGAGTTACCTGCTCTCTATACGCTGTATGAGGCTGAAACAGTAGGGCAATAAAGAATTTGTCCAGGGACACCATGTAAGGCAGAAGACACTAGAATCTGACCTGGAGGGAGAGGCTGTGCTCCAGCCTTCTGTGTGTGCAACTGGTCAAGTGGGGCGGTGGGACGGAAAGACTGAAAAGGCTGGCAAGTGGAAGAAGGCCCACATGGGGGAACTTCAACAGGCCCCTTCATAAAGTCACTGAATTCTTCTTCATCAAGAAAGGCAGGTGATGGAGAGACAGTTTTAGAATGAGATGATGTGGGATAATCTGCAAAATGGAAAATGGTAATGAAACACACAGAAATGAACATCAACAGGGAGAAAGAAATTAAGATGCAGTACAATTCCAAAAGAATATACTGAAACATGAATAGTGTGGATGAACAAGAAATAACGTGTAGCCAAAGTCCAATGGGATTATACAATGAATGCAAAAACACTTTGATGTCTATATATACAGAATGTTTTTGTCTTTTTAAAAAGAGGTTTTATAGCTATTTTGCATTTGGTTTGAAAACAGGAAAATATAAAACTCAAAATTTCTTTCCTTCTTTTATTAAGTTAGTACTAACTTCTTCCCAAGACCACTAGTAATTTACATCAGAGTGATTACTTCTGAAACTCAAGTGATCCATTTTTCTGGATTACATTCTTTCAAACTAATATATACCAGAAGAAAACCTACCAAATGCTGCTGAAGACATGATGGACAGATACAGACTCGGATCATTAAATTTCATTATGCCAGTAAGAAAAAATGTAGGACACATAGTTATAATTTTTATATATCATGTCTAATCCATACACTTTGCATAGTTCACATTTCAGTAAAGTTATCATGTGAGAAATGAAAATTACAAAAGACAGTAAGAACATTAAACACATTGCAAAGGTGATGTTTTCTTGTGAAAAACTTCAAAGTTGGGACACCATAAAGTGCTGAGTCAAACAAGGCAATAGTTAATTTTAAAAAGTAAACCTTAATTGATGACTATATTTACTTTGACTCTAAGGAATATAAACATTGCTGTGGCTTGTTAGTGTTAAATGTGAGATTCACTTAAGTAATAAACTTCTCTAACACAGACTACATTTAACATGAAGCTCATTAACAATACTATAATTGCCACATTTTTAACTATGAATTGCTTTAACATTTACTGAAATCTAATGTCACAAGGGGCAGTCTAGTTTTAAAAAGGGTCTCATCAGAAAAATGGGAACATAACATGCTTCTCTTTTGAACATTTCTCTTTAGGGTCTGTGAAATAAAACCTGGAAGTATGGCAAGTTATAAAAAAGATGTAAAACGAGTAAACAAAACTGTCTTAATTTTGTTGAAAAAAGGAAAAAAGTCATGCCATAATGAATTCCAACCTCCAAATAATGGTTACTGAGTGTATAGATTTAAGTTCGTAATTTAGGTTCTCAGAGTGTACTCATGGAAAACAGTGGTAACAGAAAACGGAGAGCTACTATATTTTTTAATAAACCTGACTATTTATTAGCAATAAGGCTGTAAAAGCTAAACCAATGTTTCTTTGCACTTGACTGGAATTATGTTAATTCTATGTGGTATATATTTTGGTGTATAAACACTCATAGCTCTATATATGATTAATAAGAACTAGAAAAATTATATGGTCAATACAGTTTGTATACTCAATATTTTCAGATAAACAGTCTATAGGGGAAAGTTAAAAGATGCCTCTGGTGGTAAAAAGGCTGAAAACTCTTTTTATACAATTTAGGCCTAAGTAAGATTCTAAGTGGAGGCCCTGGCCGGTTGGCTCAGTGGTAGAGCGTCGGCCTGGCGTGCGGGGGACCCGGGTTCAATTCCCGGCCAGGGCACATAGGAGAAGCGCCCATTTGCTTCTCCACCCCTCCCCCTCTCCTTCCTCTCTGTCTCTCTCTTCCCCTCCTGCAGCCGAGGCTCCATTGGAGCAAAGATGGCCCGGGCGCTGGGGATGGCTCCTTGGCCTCTGCCCCAGGCGCTAGAGTGGCTCTGGTCGCGGCAGAGCGACGCCCCGGAGGGGCAGAGCATCGCCCCCTGGTGGGCGTGCCGGGTGGATCCCGGTCGGGCGCATGGGGGAGTCTGTCTGACTGTCCCCCCCCCCCATTTCCAGCTTCAGAAAAATACAAAAAAAAAAAAAAAAAAGATTCTAAGTGGAGAAGCTCTGAAAATTTTGGGCTTGCTACAGAAAAATCTTTTTCTGGCTAAGCATGAAGCAGTTAACTAAAAAACGCTGGCTGCATACATGTTGACTGAACTCACAATATTATTTGAATATCAAAACACCAATTTATTATTTCACAATGAAGTTGTTAAATGACACCAGGTTGTCCAAAAACAGAATTCGATATGGTAGAACAGTGTTTAACCTAAAAATGACCATTCCTCCCTCCTACCTTCTCTTTTTCTAAGTTCCATGTTAGGTCCAATTTTAGCACTGCAATGTCTATTCTTAAATTACTTCTTGACTAGCTTATTCAGCCAATAATTTCTATTTTTAGATATGTTTTTCCTTTCTGAACTCAATCTGATTGCTAATATACATTCTTTTTGAATTGGTATATATATTTTTATGTTGGGGCATAATTTTGGAATGATATTTTGAATATATAATCTAACAAGTGAAACTAATAGGGCAGAATCAAAGCTGTCTCAGCATATAAAACTGGTTACTATGACAAAATTAGATTATTCCCTCCTGACACCACCTATAATAGGTACTATAATACAAAAATTTAAGATAAAATTTGGGAGAGGGGTTGGGGTTAAGGAGTAAGGAGGGACAAATATACAGTGACGGAAAATTATTTGACTTTGGGTGATGGGAACACAACATAATCAACAGTTCAAATGCTATAGAAATGATTACCTGAAACCTATGTACTCATATTGATTGATGTTACCTACTTATTTATTTATTTATTTAGTGACAGAGACAGAGACAGCTAGGGACAGACAGACAGGAAGGGAGAGAGATGAGAAACATCATTTCTTTGCTGTGGTTCCTTAGTTGTTCATTGATTGCTTTCTCATATGTGCCTTGACCAGGGGGCTACAGTAGACAGAGTGACCCCTTGTTCAAGCCAGCAACCTTGGGCTCAAGCTGGTGAGCCTTGCTCAAACCAGATGAGCCCACGCTCAAGCTGGCGACCTTGGAGTCTCGAACCTGGGTCTTCCATGTACCAGCCCAACACTCTATTCACTGCACCATCGCCTGGTAAGGCAATGTTACCCCTTTAAATTTAATTTTCTAAATAAAATTTTAAAAAGTTAATGAAGATAAAGTTTACCAGTATACTATAATAATACTTGATTGGCTGAACAATTTATTAAAACTATTCAATTATTCTTGAAAGCAGTTGAGAAGAAAATGTCAAATATCAAATTTAAAAAAAGGATATGGTAACAGTTATATAGACAAGACTCATTTCCACTGCTAAATGTTCAAAATACATGCAAATAAAGCAAAACCATCCCTTTACTCTAAATAGGTACCATTTTTGCTTATCTGATAATTAAAAAAACCCTACAAAGAAACATATTAAAGAAACTAAAATTTCATAAGAAGCATTATTAAATCTATGACTTTTTTTAAAGGGGGCATTTTAAAAATTTCAAAGTTTAATCCTTTGAATAAAATGTAAACTAGTTCATAAAAACAAAATTATTTTAAAACAATGAGAATAAAATGACAAACTCCTTTATCATGTTTGTTTTGAATGAATGGATTTTACTAATGTTAACATACCCACATACACAGAAGATTTGTAAGTGAAGTTGTCATACCGACATTTACTAGAAGACAAAGGGGTTTGTTTTTTTTCCTTCCAAGATAGTTATCCAGATCAGAACTCTTAACCTATTGTAAATTTTAAGACATCCAAATCTGTACTTAGCTTGAAAGAAGAGTTCAGCATTGGCTCTTCGCACACATATAATGGTCAATTAGATACACAGGGACTATAAATCACCTTCCAAAAAAATAAAGCTTTAAAATTAAAATACCTGGTTTCTTAGGGTGTGATACTGGAGTAGGGTGCATCTTAGCATCTCTGGAAAACCCATCTAAGTTTCCTTTTATGGCTTCCAAAGCATCATCTCTACTCTTCTCTCCTGTCTAAGAGAATAAATGTATGCATTATTTTTTTTACTTCTCTTACTTCATCCTAAATCCTCCCAAATTAAAAGAAAAGTACAAATATTAGTCTGTTTCCAATATTTTTACCACATACTTCTGATAGAGAATTCTCCAAGTCAGAAAAACACTGGTAAGTATATAAAACAAAGGCATAAAAGGATACTCTACAGAATATTAAAAGGCCTATTTTTAAATATCTTAGGATACAGCTGTTATTCTGTATGAACGCTTCTCTAGAAAAAACTACAAACACTCTAATGGCAGGAAAAATAGTTAAGAAAATTGGCTGACATTTCACTCCCCTCAACAATACAATGTCGTTACAGAAGAAGAAAATTCCTTCCTTTCTGGACTTTGATAAAACTAAAATGCATCAACCACAGCCTCAGCTTGGGCTGTTATCTAAGTGATAAAATCCACTGGATGAAGGAGGAGAGGCACACGCAGGGTGTGTGTGGGGGGGGAGGGCTGGTGGAACATTACCTTGGGTTTCACACTACTCAGAAGTCTGAGCTTTTGCTTCTGCTCTTCAAACTGACGCCTTTTTCTTTCTTCTTCTAAGAGCTTTTGCTGCTGTTCAAATCGTTTTCTGAAGGAAAAACATTTTAATAAAGAACCAACTTCAGGCATTATCAACTGTTACATTCATATTTCTACTAACAATTTCAGCAGTATTGTCTTATCTTTCTAGAACTAAAAAACTACTTCTCTACTAATTATATCTAATTTTCCCACCATATTAATTTCAAAATATATGAGTCTAAGAAAAATTAGAGACATAAATTTTCATTGCAAGGGATGGACACGATCTTTTGCATTCAAAAACAATCTCAAAAAACAGATAAGGAATTAGACAAAATATAAACACTTTTTGCTCTGCATATAAAAAAGAAACTTCTGCCCTGGCCGGTTGGCTCAGCAGTAGAGCGTCGGCCGGGCGTGCGGGGGACCCGGGTTCGATTCCCGGCCAGGGCACATAGGGGAAGCGCCCATTTGCTTCTCCACCCCCCCCCCTCCTTCCTCTCTGTCTCTCTCTTCCCCTCCCGCAGCCAAGGCTCCATTGGAGCAAAGATGGCCCGGGCGCTGGGATGGCTCTGTGGCCTCTGCCCCAGGCGCTAGAGTGGCTCTGGTCGAGGCACAGCATCGCCCCGGATGGGCAGAGCATCGCCCCCTGGTGGGCAGAGCGTCGCCCCTGGTGGGCGTGCCGGGTGGATCCCGGTAGGGCGCATGCGGGAGTCTGTCTGACTGTCTCTCCCCGTTTCCAGCTTCAGAAAAAAAAAAAAAAAAACCAAAAAAAAAAAAAGAAACTTCTACTTGGGAAAGCACGTCACGTCACGTGGCAGAAAGAGCAATTGTCTAGGGCTCAGGAGACCTGCATTTGGGTCCAGGCTTTGCTAGTAACTGTGAAACCTGGACTCACAAGTTGCTTCATTTCTATGGACCTCACTTTTCCCTCATGTAAAATCAGAGCATTCAATTAGAGAATCTCTAAGGTCCCCTATGGCTTTAAACTTATAATAAAAGTATTTTTAAAGTTTTAAAGGTAACATGACTGTTTCAGCTTCAAATCTGCATTACAGACCATTTGAAATGTTTAAAATAACTGCTATATCATGTGTTTTTATCCTTGAATCCTGAGTTCCCTTACTGCTGCTCTTCGGCAAACTGCTTCTGCATGTCTGGAGTGTACTGTGGGCCTGGAGGACGCATCCCCAGGAATGGCGCTTGTCCCAGGTAAGGCAGTCCTGCTGCTGTCATTGGTCCCATTGGAATCCCTGCCTAGAAGAAAAGAACAAAGGCTCAAACACAATTTCTCCTCCTTTTAATTATTACAAAGAAAAACTATAACTTCCATAAACTCTTTCTTAATATTTTTATTAATGAACTATATAATGCATTTTAATAAAAAATTCAAAGAACATAAGCTAAAAATTTAAAGCTCCCCTAAATATCTCAGGCCCTTCATTTTCTTCACTGTCCTAGAGATGACCACTAACAGCCTGAGGGTGTGTGTACGGAAGCACACGCACAAGTTATATTCTGGTGAACTCATTAATCCATACTCTTTGAGAAGAGGTATCATATCTTACAAGTCTTTATTTCCAGCAATAGATAAGAACCTCTTACATAGTAGTTATTCCACAAATGAGATTAAACATGGCTTTCCAATATGTATGAATGATGAGTATTTTGATGTTTATTATCACAGGCCTGATATCCAAACTTTTACATAAAATCAAATATTACTAATCAATAATAAATATCAGTAATAATGATGATGGAAGGTTAATTTTTACTGAGTGAAAATTCTACTCTTGAACCTCCTTTTTAAAACAGCTTTCTAATCGAAAACCTGGCTGCCCCTGGAAGCCTTCATTTGGAGGCTGCTGCTTCTCTTTCACATTTCCTATAGATGGGGAATATTCCTCCTTGCTTCTTATAAACCTTTTCTCCTCTTTCTTCCTTCAGAAGTCTGAATGCATGTTATTTGTTTGTATGCTTGTTTGTTTTGGGGGATATAAACTTTTGTTCCCAATTTTATTTTTTGAATGCTTTTTATTTTTCTAAATCAAGTATCAAGGGTATGCCATAGTCATACCCTTGATCGTCAGCCCCAGTAACATCATCATCTCCAAAGTCTTAATTTTAGGCATCCCAACACTTGACCACCACCTCCTATCCTTCCAGCTCGTGTACTCCAGCAATTCTCTTATCTCATTAATTAGTCCAAATTTTAAACATGACAATTGTTAATTAAATTTATTGAGATGACATTGGTTCTTGAATTGTACAGGTTTCAAGTGTACAATTCAATAAAACACCATCTGCTAATTTCTTGCCATCAGACTGCATCACTTACTATCCTACCTTACTTATGTCATCTACTGACCCTCAACTATCTCATTCTTCAACTGAAACTCTCAGAATCTTGTTATCTTCCATTCTACTCCTAAATTGCACTTAGTGACACTGTGATGTCAGTAATCACACAGACAACTCATCTAATATTGTAGCCTTTCAAGTCTCTGACTGCCTCACAACAATCATGTCCAACATCCATTCGAGCTTTCTACACCATGGTCATACCCTTGATCGTCAGCCCCAGTAACATCATCATCTCCAAAGTCTTAATTTTAGGCATCCCAACACGTGACCACCACCTCCTATCCTTCCAGCTCGTGTACTCCAGCAATTCTCTTATCTCATTAATACCTCCCATCTCACTTTTCCCGTTATCCATCATCCTCATCATGTCCTCACTTCTCATCTTGCTCAGCTTAGATTCCAGGATTAAATATTAAATGCTCCTGTAGCCTGACCACTCAGTGGCGCAGTGGATATGGATAGAATGTCAGCCTGGTATGCAGAGAAGCCAGGTTCAAATCCCCAAGGTCACTGGCTTGAGCGTGGGATCATAGACAAGACCCCGTAGTTGCTGGCTTGACCCCAAAGATTGCTGGCTTGAAGCCCAAGGTGGCTGGCTTGAACAAGGGGTCACTGGCTTGGTAGGAGCCTGCCAATCAAGACACATGAGAAAGCAATTAATGAACAACTAAGGTACCGCAACAAAGAATTGATGCTTCTCATCTCTCTCCCTTCCTGTCTATCTGTCCCTATCTGTCTCTCTCTCTGTCTCTTCCACTAAAAATATAATAATAATTAATTAAATGCCCTTGTAAATTCCTAAACTCCTTTATCTCTTGCTTCCTTGGTATGATCTCCAGGGAAACTCATCCCTGTGCAACTGGCTCACACTTGTTTGTTATACATATATTCTATTCTTACCTACAAGCTTGAAGTATTTGAGGATAATAATTTTAATATTTACCATAAATCTTCTGGGGTGTTTTTTTTTGTTTTGTTTTGGTTTTTTTGTTTATTCATTTTAGAGAGGAGAGAGAGAGAGAGAGAGAGAGAGGAGAGAGAGGAGAGAGAGACAGGGGGGAGGAGCTGGAAGCATCAACTCCCATATGTGCCTTGACCAGGCAAGCCCAGGGTTTCGAACCGGCGACCTCAGCATTTCTAGGTCGATGCTTTATCCACTGCACCACCACAGGTCAGGCTGGAGTGTTTTTTTGAGTTTACAGAGTGGAGGGCTATGTGATAAGACTAATTTTCATCTTTGATTTTTATCTGAAAACATACTCTTCAAAGAGTTAAGGGATGACTAAATAATAATGGGTTTTCCTCATTTATGTCTGTGGTTGATTGGGGCTACAGAGTTTGGGAAGAAAATAAGATTTGAATGAAATTCTCCTTTAAGCAGCTCCCAAGCAGTCTAATGCCTATCAGCAAGATTAAAAGTTAAAGAAAAATATTATGGTTTCTTTATTCTAGAACCCTTAATTCTAAACTCCTGATGCCCAGGGAAATCATTTGGAGAATATAAAATATGATAGTTTACTTTTTTATATTGTGTTTTGCATGTTAAGATGTTAGAGATACTTACTATTTTTGGTTGTTTGAAACTCTTTAAAAATATTTTTCAGATAATAATGTAAGTCATAGAACAATGTTTAATGTTAAAAGTCAATGACAAAAATTATATCAGTTGTTATTTAGATTCAGTAGTAAGGTTATTAAATCTTATAGGCCCTGGACAGCTAGCTAAGTAGATAAGAGCATTGGCCTGGCGTATGGACATCTTGGGTTCAATCCCCGCTCAGGGCACACAAGAGAAGTGACAATCTGCTTCTCTCCCTTTATCTTTCTCTCTTCCTCTCTTGCAGCCAATGGTTTGAATGGATCAAGCATTGGCCCCAGGCACTGAGGATAGCTCCTCTGGTCTGAGTGTTGGCCTTAAAAGCTAAAAATAACTCAGTACAGGGGTTTCTGGGTGGATTCCAGCTGGGGTGCATGCAAGAGTCTATCTCACTATTTCCCATCCTCTTACTTAAACAAACCAACGAACAAAAAACAAAACACACCAAATTCCAGGCAGGTTCCTGTTACCTAGATACCCTGAGTCCCATTGTTTCTGAGTTGCCTACCAAGAATTTTCCTGCCATGTTCCTCTCCCTCACTTATAAATCAGCCATCCTCACTTCTAAAATCTAATATCCCACTTTCCCCTTTCTTCTTTGTCCAAAGTGTCTTATACACCCAAGTTGCCTCAGTCTTTGGGATTTTCATGTTTATGTGGACTCCTCATGCATTAAAACACTAATTTTTCTCCTGTTTAAAAAATAAAAACAAATAAAACCCCACACTGGATTCTAAGGTAAACTGTTTCTGGTTATTTGCTGCCATTACTCTAAGAGGACTGTGTTGGGTATGCGCTCCTCCTGGTATATTTCCCTACTGATGTTCATTTTGACCACATTACTTTGATGAGCAGGAGTGATTGAAAATGCTACCTTAGGGAGAAAGCTTTAAAGATACCACAGGGTTTGGCCATCTTTCCCCTATGCCAGGAGTCTGGGATGTCGTAGGCAAGGGTCGCAGGATAAAGAATATGGATATGTATTACAAATGATACGCTGTATTTCACATCCTCATGACCATTTTGTAACCACCAATTTGTACTTCTCAATCCCTTCATCTTTCTCACCCAGCCCCCCAACCCCTTCCCTCTGGCCACCATATATCTGTTCACTGCATCTATGAGTCTGTTTCAATGTTGTTTATTTTGTTCTTTAGAGTCTATATATAAGTGAAATCATGTGGTACATGTCTTACTCTCTTATATTTCAATGTTGAAATCTTCAAGGCTCTATCCTGGACTACTTTTTCCATCTATAGTGTTCTTGAATGTTCCAATTCACCCCAATAGCATCAACTCCCTTCTATGAGTGGATGACCCTCAACTCTATAATTTTCAACCCCCAGTGAAAAATGACCAGAGTTCAGCTTATTAAATTACCTCTGGACAGCCCCAGCTGAATGAAGTTTCATGGGTTTTCCAAAGTAAATATGTAGCAGCAAAGCATCTACTCCAGTGTCTCCTTTATCAATAAATGACACCACCAGTTAGTTGCTCGTGCAGAAAATAAGGAATCAATTTGATATTGTCTTCTCCTTTATTTTCAACATACAGCCAGCAAGTTCTATAGATTTCATTTCCTAAATCATTCTCAAAGACATCCATGTCTCCATCCCTCTGCTACTACCCTAATTTATTGCTCTTCTGCCTCCAGTCTTTCTCTAATCAGCAGTAAGAATGATCTTTTTAAAATACAGATCTAATTGTGTCATTCCACTGCTTTAACCTTTGGCTCCCTAATGATCTTCAGAGAATCTGATGTATAATAAGGTTAAGTACAACCATATTGAAGACTTAGGTTCACATTCTGGCTGACTATATTCTATGAGCATCCTCAGTTTCCTCCTCAGAAAAATAGAGATACTACCTCTTTACAAAGTTGTTACAGTATTTAGATGAGATAATTTAATATAAAGAAGGCTCTGAGCCTTCCAAACAATGACACAGATCGTTCCATGAAAACAGTGCTGCTACTTCTATCAAAGCTACTTCATGGCATCAGGTTCCTGAGGTTTTCAAGATAGCATTCTAAAATCCTTCTAAGCCAGCAGTCATACAGAAGTCACCAGATTTTCCTTAAATGAGCTATCTTTTCTTTCTCTTATAAACATATCTTTGTTTTGTTGTGAAGGAAGCCATCTAACATATAGATGGCTTACTTCTAATTATAACATTACTTCTACACTTACTTCTAATTATAACATTAAAGTCTTAGTATGTAGATACATAATAAAAAATAACTGTAAACAGTCAGCTACAGAGACAAGTACCTGCATAGCAATAGGTCCTTGGGGCATTTGAGAGCTGTAATTCACTCCGATCATGCTTTGCATATTAGGCTGCATGACAGAGACCATAGGAAAACCTTGTTGCTGCATCGGCATCAGACCTGCTAAAAACACAAAAGTATCACTAAAGTCAAGGTATTCTACAGTTAATTTTCTTACAACCATAAGTACCTAAAGGACTATGTTACTTGGGAGGTGGCAAGTTAGAAGGAAAAGTGCAGGCTCTGGAGTGAGACAAACTTAAGTGTGAATTCCAACTCCATTGTTTACTTAGCGATGTATCTTCATCTGAGAAAGCTTCATCTGAGAAAGGAAGATAATACTTGCTTTACAGAATTTTTATACATACTTTAAAAATTAATAGTATGACCTAATTGTTTCGCTTGGCCTTTAAGGTGGCTCCCAGTGACCTCTGCCTCTTGGTATTCAGAACCTTGCCATTCCCTCCCACAATGAACAGGACTGAGCACGAAAACAACCAGTATGTTGTGGAAATGATAAATTTGTTCATAAAACCTGCAGCTTCCTCCTTGGTCTCTTGGATCACCTCCTCTAGGGAAAGCCACTGCTACATCTTGAGAATACTCAAGCAATCCCACGGAGAATCCACATGGCAAGGAACTGAAACCTCTTGCCAAAAGGTGACATAGATTTGCCATTTTTGTGAGCAAGCCATTTTGGAAACAGATCTCCCAGACCCATTAAACCTTTAGGAGACTACAGCCCTAGTTAACATCTTTACTGCAATCACTTCAGTTCTGTACCAAAATCACCCACTGAAGCCACTCCCATACACCTGGCCCACAAAAACAATGTAAAATAATAAAATGTTTATTTTTTAAAGTCTTGGGTTAATTTCTTTTTTAGATTTTTTATTTATTCATTTTTAGAGAGAGAGGGGAGAGAGAGAAGGGGGAGGAACAGGAAGCCTCAATTCCCATATGTGCCTTGACCAGGCAAGCCCAGGGTCCCAAACCAGCGACCTCAGAATTCCAGGTCGATGCCTTTATCCACTGTGCCACCACAGGTCAGGCTTGGGTTAATTTTTTATGCAGCAGCATATAACTAATGCCATAGTAGTTAAGAGCACGAAGTTTGTATGCCAATTAGAACTGTCACTAGCTTTGAGACCTTGAAAAACTTGTTTAAATTCTGTGCCTCAGTTTCTGATCTATAAAACTTTTAATATCTAATATGCTTGAAGAAATGACATTCCTCTTGTCTTTCCTTACAGGAATAGCTTTTTCTTTCTCTCTCTCTCTCTCTGTGTGTGTGTGTGTGTGTGTGTGTGTGTGTGTGTGACAGAGACAGAGAGAAGGACAGATAGGGACAAACAGGACAGGAGAGAAATGAGAAGCATCAATATTTCATTGCAGCTCTTTTGTCTCCTTAGTTGTTCATTGGTTGTTTTCTCATATGTGCCTTGACCAGGGGGCTACAGCAGAGCGAGTGACCCTTTGCTCAAGCCAGTGACCTTGGGCTCAAGCCAGCAACCTTGGGTTTCAATCCAGAGACCTTTGGGCTCAAGCCAGGAGTCATATCTATGATCCCATGCTGAAGCCAGCAACCCCGCGCTTAAGCTGGTGAGCTCGCACTAAAGCCGGATGAGCTCCCTCTTAAGCCAGTGACTTCAGGGTTTTGAACTTGGGTCCTCTGTGTCCCAGTCCAATGCTCTATCCACTGTGCCACCGCCTGGTCAGGCCTTACATGAATAGTTAATATAATAGTTAACACAAAACAGCCACCAGCACATAAAGTATATAATGCAATGGCAGGAAAACTATCACGAAAGTATGACTTAAGTATAGTATCTCTCAAACTTTTCCAGTGAAGCACTCCCAAGAGCAGTGGAGAATAAAGATATAACCCTTTGGGGATTTAATAAATACTAAATGCCTACCATATTTAGACATAGCTCTAAATACCTGGTACACAACAGTGAATAAAATTCCTACATACCCTGAACACAGATTTCAATCTAATTTTGCATTTTATCACATATTGCATCAATCTTGGTTCTACTGTAAGGAGTTTTTAAACAAATTTTGATTTAAAAAAAATTAAAGATTTTTAGTGGGGGAAAAAAATTAAAGGTCTAGTAAAGCACACCACGTTTATCTTGTACATCCTGTGAGCCTTCAAGGTTACTTATATATAGTTTAATTTCAGAGCACAAACATCCACATTTGTAGGTAACATTTATCAGTGGCAAGCTATTCATTTATTCAATTATTCATTTATTCACTTATTTATTCAAGCATTGAAGAGCCTACTCCATGTCAGGCACCATTCTAAGGACACAGCAAAGAACAAAAATGAGGTCTTTGCCCTCATGGAATGCAGTCTGTAATTGGGGGAGATGATAAAAAATCAGTACATGTCAGGTGGTTATAAGAGATAGAGCAACAAATAAAGCAGGATATGGCGGTGGGGGGGGGGGAGCTAGGGAAAGAGTGGTTGCTGTTTCACAGTCAGAAAAGGTTTCACCAATAGGCTTGTATTTAAGCAAGGACTTGAAAAAAGTAAGGGAACAAGCCATGTGGGTATCTGGGAAGAGTATTCCAAAGAATGGAGCACCAAACGCAAAGACCTTACGGTGTCATGGAGAATTAGAATGCACAGACTAAATAAAACCATAGTAAGATGTTTTTCCTCTTATCCCTTTGGACCTCAAGTCTTATTTATCTTAATTAATTTTAATTCTTGAATAAAATTTAAAGGTATAAAGGAACACACAGTGAAAAATAAGAATTATTTCTCTCCTGACTCCTGTTCTCCTATTGATGATCTTATGGCTACTTTTGTTGTCAGTTTCTTGTATATGCTTTCAGAAATAATCCATTCATAATTTAAACCCTTCAAATGATCAGAAAATTCACTCTAACATACTCTGCAAGAAGAAAAAATCTTGTAAAACAGTTGGAAGTTGCAGACAATAAATATCAGGCAACACTTTGGGGACCCTTCTTGTCTTGTTCCTTTGCTCCATATATAGATATTTACTTGGAAGTTTATAAAAATGAAAAATGAGCTATTATAATGAACACATTAGCTATACTGCCTTCTTAAAGAGCACAAGATCTCAAACCATTTGATCTAAATCTGGGACACATCTAATCATAGGTAGCTTAAATAATGCATAAATGTGAGCACAATGAAAAGAATACAACTGACCCTTGGAAAAATTTACTGAAACTCAACCTCCACAACTGATTATAAATGGAGACAAAGTCAGTATGAGCCACTGACCACCTGCTACTGAGCAGCTCTTATCATTCATCTCCAGCAGTGAGCCAGGAGTCTGTTTCTCTAGCAAGTCTACCCTAACCAATCAACACTGATGCTGTGAGAAGGGCCAGTCTTCAGAAGCAGCTTGGTGTGTGGAGAGGAGGAGAGTACAGTGGAATGGGAAAAGTGAGCAGAAAGAAGGGCAAGACATATTCTTCCTTCAGTGCGGTGTCTGAGGGGCACAGCAGCATGAGTCAAGACTGGACCCCTCACTACTATTTCCTTGAAGTGAAAGCTAGAATTGGGTCTAACCAGGCGATGGCGCAGGGGATAGAGCGTATGACTAGGATGCAGAGGACACAGGTTCGAAACCCCAAGGTTGCTGGCTTGAGCGCAGGCTCATCTGGTTTGAGCAAGGGTCACCAGCTTGAGCCCAAGGTCGCTAGCTTGAGCAAGGGGTCACTCGTTCTGCTCTAGCCCCATAGTCAGGGCACATTTGAGAAAACAATCAATGAACAACTAAGGTGCCTCAGTGAAAAATTGATGCTTTTCATCTCTCTCTCTTCCTGTCTGTCTGCCCCTAGTTGTTCCTCTTTGTCTCTGTTACAAAAAAATAAAGGTTACAAAAAAAAAGAAAGCTAGAATATTGGTAGTCCCTTGTCAGAAACTATGAGAGATGATGAAAAAATTGCTAGGAATTGTTAAAATTGAATCAGAACACAATCTCATAAGTACATGATTATAATAAGACCAAATTTAAGCCTGACCAGGCAATGGCTCAGTGAACAGAGTGTCAGCCTGGGACGCTGAGGACCCAGGTTTGAAACCCCAAGGTTGCAGGCTTGAGCATGGGATTACAGACATGGCCCCCATAGTTTCTGGCTTGAGCTCAAGGTTGCTGGCTTGAGCTCAAGCTGACCCAGCTCAGCTGAGCCCCTGGGTCAAGGCACATATGAGAAAGCAATCAATGAACAACTAAGATACTGCAACTATGAGTTGATGCTTCTCATCTCTCTCCTTTCCTGTCTGTCTGTCCCTGTCTTCCCCCTCTAAAAAACAAACGTAAAATAAAATAACTGACATTCACTTATTCATTCAACAAACATCTATAGGAACCCCATTATTTTCTATCAGCATGCTGGGTGCTGGATACACTAATGAACACAAGGCAGACATAGACTCTACCCTACGGAGATAACCATCTAGGAAAAGATTAGATCGAAGGAAAAACATGCCATTTAGAGAACTCTTGTCCTGAAAGTCTCTGTCTCTGAGGTTAAATAACAATCTGTCAATACGATGTTCAAATAAGTTTGAAAGAAATGAGGAATGAGTCTTATTATTCCCCAAATTACATAATTTTTGAGAAATTTTAAGGGCAGCTGTCATATATATATTCATGACTATAGGAAAATGCTATTCTATTTGGCACAATAAAACGTCTTTACCCACTTAATCCCCAACTTCAGAAATATAATAGTAAAAACTAAAAGTTCCAAACTGAAACTTTCACTTACCTTGAGGGGGTCTTATTCCACCTGCAACTGGATACATAAAGCTGAAAACAGAACAAAAGTACATTGGGTTCTTCATATGTACAGAGATTTCAAATAGAACATGCCATTTTTTACATAAATGAAAAAATTGTAACTAGGACCCTGGCACATATTCTGCAATACAATACTGAAGTAGCCAACATCAGAAGAAATTGAAAATCCAGTCACAATTCTCGGCCTGTTAGTACAGGGAAATTTTTTTTCTTTTAATTTTCTTCTTTTTTTCTACTTCTAGTGAGAGGAGGGGAGGCAGAGACGGAATCCTGCATGTACCCCTACTGGAATCCACCTGGCAAGAACACCAGGGGGAGATGCTCTGACCATCTGGAACATTACTCCATTACAACTGGAGCCATTTTTATTTTTTTTTAATGCCTAAGGAGAGGCCATGAAGCCATCCTCCCTCCAATTGAGCCACAGCGGCAGGATAGGAGAAGAGAGAGAAAGAGAAGTGAGAAGGGGAGGGGTGGAGAAGCAGATGGCTGCTTCTCCTGTATGCCATGACCGTAAATCAAACCTGGGACATCCACATGCCAAGCTGATGCTTGACCACTGATCCAATTGGCCAGAGTAGAAAATTTTTTGAAGTAGAAGACGAAAGATCTTAAAACTTGTCCTGGTTCTGTCAATGTGTGACTTCCCTGGATTCCCTTTTCCCTATCCACACAAAGAGTGAGTTGGATTCGAGTCAATTCAGTGAACACTGAATCCTACTACATGAAAGTCGTGAATTAGCTCATAGTCCTGTTGAAGACAAAGATGCAAGCAAATAACTTGAATATAGGACAGAATGTAAGAGGTCCAAAATACTAACAGAGATTAGAAAGAAAAGACACTAATTATATAGGTTATATCTTAGGAAGTTTTGTGAAGATATCTTTAGCTAAATCTTAGGAACACTATATAGCTTGAGCAAGAAAAGCTCTGAGACCAAAGTTGGTGTGTTCAGAGACATAATTTAAGATTAAATATAAAATACAGAATTAGAAAAGTAAACAGATTATAGAGTGCCTTTAAAATGTTTAATTTTAGGCTCTGGCCAGTTGGCTCAGTGGTAGAGCGTCAGCCAAGCATGTGGAAGTCCCAGGTTCGATTCCCGGTCAGGGCACACAGGAGAAGCGCCCATCTGCTTTTCCACCCTTCCCCCTCTCCTTTCTCTCTATCTCTCTCTTCCCCTTCTGCAGCCAAGGCTCCCTTGGAGCAAAGTTAGTCCAGGCACTGAGGATGGCTCTATGGCCTCTGCCTCAGGTGCTAGAATGGCTCCGATTGCAGCGGAGCAATGCCCCAGATGGGCCGAGCATCGCTCCCTGGTGGGCATGCCTGGTGGATCCCGGTAGGACACATGCAGGAGTCTGTCTGTCTGCCTCCCCCCAACCCCCACTTCTCACTTCAAAAAAATATAATAAATAAATAAAATATTTAATTTTGAATATTACATAAAGCTGTCAGAGATTTTTTAAATTGTGGTAAAATATACAAAACATTTTTACCATTTTAATTATTTTTAAGTGTACAGTTCAGTGGCATTGAGTACATTCACATTGTTATACAACTATCACCATGATCCATTGCCAGAACATTTTCATCATCCCAAACAGAAACTGTGTCCATTAAGCAATCCTCCCCTGAGCACCTACTCAGCCACTATCTTACTTTTTTTTTTTTTTTTTTGTATTTTTTCAAAGTTAGAAGCAGGGAGACAGTCAGACAGACTCCTGCATGCGCCTGACTGGGATGCCCACCTGGCATGCCCACCAGGGGGCGATGCTCTGCCCAGCTGGGTTGTTGCTCCGTTGCAACCAGAGCCATTCTAGTACCTGAGGCGGAGGCCATGGAGCCATCCTCAGCCCAGGCCAACTTTGCTCCAATGGAGCCTTGGCTGCGGGAGGGGGAGAGAGAGATAGAGAGGAAGGAGAGGGTGAAGGGTGGAGAAGCAGATGGCAGATGGGCGCTTCTCATATGTGCCCTGACCAGGAACTGAACCTGGGACTTCCACACGCTGGGCCAACACTCTACCGCTGAGCCAACCGGCCAGGGCCGCCACCATTCTACTTTTTACTTCTATGAATTTACCTAGTCTAGCGAGCTCATATTAAGTGCCATCGTACAATACTTGTCCTTTTGTGACTGGCTTATTTCACTTAGCATAATGTCTTCACAGTCCATCCATACTGTAGCATGTATAAGAATTTCATTCCTTCTAATGGTCACATAATACTCCAATATATGTACATACCACATTTTGTTTATCCATTCATTTGTTGATGGACATGTGGGTTATTTTCACTTTTTGGCTATTGTGAATAATGCTGCTTATGAACACTGGTATACAAATATGTTTCAGTTGCCTCTTTCAATTTTGGGGGGTATATACCTAGTGGTAGAATTGCTGGGTCATATAGTAACGTTGTTTAGTTTTTCAGAAACTACCAAATTGTTTTTCATAGCAGCTGCACTATATTACAATGCACAGAGGGTTCAATTTCTTCACATCCTCATTAACATTTATTTTCTGCTTTTTTGATGACAGTAATACTCATGGGTGTGAAGTAGTATCTCACTGTGATATAGATCTGTATTTCCCTAATAACAGAGGTTTACATAGAAGAGTAAAATAATCAGAAATATGCTTTAGGTTTCTCTGGAAACATGGGGTGTGGCAGAGAAGTCTATAATAATAATTTTACTCATAGATGAAAAGGGTTATAACCAGAGAAGTGGTAATGACAAAGAAAAGGTGAATAAGAGAGATCTAAAAGAAAGAATCAGCAGGACCTGGCAACTGGCAGCATGGGGAACAGCAGTGAAAACGTAGAAAGAGCAGAACAGGATGCTGAGATTCTGAGCCTCAGCAACTGCAAGGATGCTGACGCTGCTTCCTGAAAACAGGAACCCAGTGTGAGTAGGTTTGCGGAGAAAGGTGGGAGGACTGTGACCATGAGGAGCAATCTAGCAGGCAGTCAGAAAGGTAACTCAGCTCAGGAGAAGGGTCTAGGTCAGCGGTTCTCAACCTGTGGGTCGCGACCCCAGCGAGATCGCCTAAAGCCATCGGAAAATACGTAATGCATATCAGGTGTTTACATTCTGATTCATAACTGTAGCAAAATTACAGTTATGAAGTAGCCACCAAAATTATTTTTGGTTTGGGATCACCGCAACATGAGGAACTATATTGTGGGGTCACAGCATTAGAAAGGTTGAGAACCACTGGTCTAGGTCAATCTACCAAGGTTCTTTTAAATATAGGTAAAAAAAAAAAAAGCTCTAGTTGTGGATGAAATAGCCAAGGGAATGTGCATATATATTAAGAAGGTAACAAAGGACAGTCAACCTTGTAGAATTCTTATAGTGGCAACTGAGTAGGAAAGGGTCATTGAGAATTAGAGGAGTTGGTTATAACTAACAGTTATACCTGAGGAACAACCACATTTCGGGAAGAAGGAATAGTTACTAGTGTCTAATGTTACAGAAAAGCTGACCAGAATGAGGATTAATAAAATTTTGAAAATGGTGATCTTTGAGTGAACAGTTTCAAGAGGAAGAGGAAGAAACCTGTAGGGAGGAAGATTCAGAAAACAAAAGATACTCAGATGATCTGACTTTTGGTGGGGGAAACGCAGTGCGACATACAGATCATGTACCATAGAAATGTATACTTGAAACCTATATGATTCCATTAACCAACGTCAGCCCAAAAATATAATTAAAAAATATATACTTAGTACTTGATAAAACAAGGTGTTTGAGGGAATGAGAACAGAGCAAGGTAACAAAAGGGATCTGCTTTGAAAGGAAGAGGAACTTCTTCCTCAGGTTGCAGGGGAAAAAAATGGGACAAATCAAGGAAGAAAAATTCTGAGTGAGAAATGCTTTTAATTTGGGAGTCAAGATCTGAAGGAGATTTCTGGATAATATTTGAGAGTCTAGTGGAACTCAGGAATGTATGCCAAATTTATGAGTCCTTGCATTTTTCTACTGCACAAAACCCCGCTTTTCTCAGGGAAAAGGCTAAACACCAAAGTTTAGAGGCTTTTAGCTCTAAAATAATTTTCAAAATTTTAAGATGGTTTACAAAGTTCTTGTGGAACATATTTCTGGTCATGTGTTACTTGCAGCCTTGTGAAGTTCTGAACCATTAGCAATTTCTACTGCTGCCAAGCAGGCCTGCACCTAAAGAGAGGCCTGAATAGTGAACAGCTTTTCTGAACCACACACACAGATATGTTAGCTAAGTAATGTGTTAACTGGTTAAAATGTTTAAAGTGCAAGCTGAAATTTGACAGTACTCAATCTTTTGAAAAGATAGTTATATACTAAGATTATAAATTTAGAAGCAATATAATTAAGTATTCAACCTGTTGAGACTTTTTGAAGTCAGTCTTAGAAGATTACAATTACCAATGTGGTTTAGTGACTAAGTAAAAAGTGGAAACTCAGGCTCTGCCAGAAGTTGACTGTGAAGCTCTATGCCAGTGGTAGTCAACCTGGTCCCTACCGCCCACTAGTGGGCGTTCCAACTTTCATGGTGGGCGGTAGCGGAGCAACCAAAGTATAAATAAAAAGAGATTTAACTATAGTAAGTTGTTTTATAAAGATTTATTCTGCCAAACTTAGCGAAAATCCGACATAAAGTACTTGGTAAGTAATTATTATTATATGCTTTAACTTGCTGTAACTCTGCTTTATAAATTTTATAAAGTAAAGTTACTTCCCTACTTTATAAATCACCATTACTGTGGAACCAGTGGGCGGTTAGAAAATTTTACTAACAGAGATACAAAAGTGGGCGGTAGGTATAAAAAGGTTGACTATATTCCTGCCTATGCAATCTCTCTCCACCACCCTGTCCTGTGTCCTCACAGAACTGCAAGTTTCCCAAGGTCCCAACTTAGACAACCAACCAGACAAGGATAGATGTATAAAGGTTACTTCGAAACATAAACAAATAAAACCTAAATTACAAACATTACTGACAAACATGACTGACTCCAGTAATTATTTAGCAACCCAAACTTCTTAGTGACCTATGTCATATGACTACTCGTACGACTCGCTGAAATGTTTAGTCAACTAACATCAACATGCTTAAAGACTGGTTAGATGAGCAAGTAGGACATTGATACGACAGAAATGTTTAGCAAAAAATTGGGCATCCAGATGAACAACAATTTAATTTCAACGGTAAAAATCACTATTAAGGATGTGCTAGTGTGAAAGTAGAGATGTGAACTTTATTGTCACATTGATTCTTCTTGCCTACTTCATTCATTCTTTCTTTTCAGTGACCTTTCGTAACCTAGATCAGCGTTCACTTCTCAGGCCTGGACTCCTATGAGGCTTCCTAATGGTTCTCCCCACCTCCAGTAAGTAGCTCATAGAGCACAGGTGAGGTGCATCTTCCTAAAGGACCATTTGGTAACTATCCTAACATTAAAGCTATGCAATGATTCCCCTTTACATTGAATTTCCTTAGTTTATATTCAAGGACCACTTCACTAGAGCACAACTTTTTCAGCTGTATCTCACAGAACTCTTCTCCCCCACATCTGGCCTACCTGCTATTCCCTAGTGTTCACTAGGCAGCCCCACCCTTACGACAATCTCGACCTCTCTTCCAAATGAGGCCCAGATGAAATACTACTGCCTCTTTGTTTTCTATGTAGCTTGAATCTACAAATATTTGTGGAATGTTCTGTGCAAGAAACAGTGGAAGATGAAAAGAAGAAGAAGCCCTTAAGGAGCTTATAAAAGAGCAGGAAACAAACTGACAAGCTTACAAATGATATCCTAGAAGGATACAGACTACTCAGAATCTTTCAACTCTTCTCATGGAGTAAAAAAAAAACAAACAACTTCTAATCTCTCAGGTAAATTTTGCACTTTATACAATTCTAGAATTTATTCTAAAGTAGACCATTCAGGCTACCAATTAAAACTAGGGTAATATTGCTTGACCAGGCAGTGGTGCAGTAGATAGAACATCGAACTGGGATGCGGAGGACCCAGGTTCAAAACCCCAAGTTCGCAAGCTTGAGGGCTCACCAGCTTGAGCAGAGGGTTGCTGGCTTAAGCATGGGATCATAGACATGACCACAAGGCTTGAGCAAGGGGGCACTCACTCTGATTGTAGCACACCACCACCACCACCCTCGCACTGGTTAAGGCACATATGAGAAAGCAATCACTGAACAATTAAGGAATTTCAATTAAGAATTTGATGCTTCTCATCTCTCTTCCTTACTGTCTGTCTATCCCTATCTGTGCCTCGCTCTGACTCTCTGTCTCTGTCAAAAGAAACCCCACAAAAACCTGGACTCACATAAATAAAGCTGAAAATTGCCACTTTTTTGCTTAGTCTTTTAGAACAGAGGCAAGTATCTAAGAAATATGGTAAATTATAGTTTACGAATTTTCTCTTTTAAAAGCTAGTTTTTCTTTTCCCCTAAAATATACTTAGGCTACCATAATGTTAGCTTCCTCATAAAATAATTTCAGCCCTCACCACTACCCTTTAAAAACCATAATATTCTTTCTTCATTGAGCATACAGCTTCTCAGTCTCAGAAAATTTCTAATATGTGTAACATTTCCCACACATTATTCACGGTAAGGATCATTTTAACAACTTTTTCTCTCATGTATCCTCTCAAGTTTTAAAATGCAAATGTTACTACAACCAAATTTTACAGAGGAAAGAAATTTTAAAATCAGTCATTCTAATGTCTACCAAAATTTGCGCCATATTAATTTTTTTAAATCTGTATTCATGGATCAATGATATTAAAATACTATTAACGATTGCGAATGATCCACTCAACATTCTGCACCTAAGATCCTCCCCACTCAAGAAAAGTAAAATATAAAAATAAAAACTAAATTAAAAAACTGGGCTTGGAATACCAAATTATTTTAAGTTCATATTTTCCCAGAACTTGGAGACATGATTAAATTAATGCCACTCAAGAACATGTTACAAAGTGTCATCACATGTAGAAAAGAAATAGATTACTACATATTTGTCTTCTCCAGGCAGAAACGACTTATATCAAGTACTCATGAACAGCTCTAGTGAAACAGTGAAAAATCAAAAACCAAGAGAAAGAAAAAATTTAAAGCCAGTGAAGGATGCACAGAGGAAATGAAAAATAGGGCTGCACAGAGGTGCTTTATTAAACAGCAGCTGCTTTTTTCCCCCTAACATCTCTCTACAGGAGGTGATTACTTTAAATGCTGCACACTTATAGTGTTCATGACTCCAAAATTAATACCTTTGTTTTCCAAAGATAATTTAGAATGCTTTAGATAAAAAGCTAATATTATCTCCAAATATGTATGCAGTATGTGTTTGTTGACTAATGAATCAGAATCAGACCAGGTCTTTACAGAAGTAGGGTAAAACTTTCTAGAGTAAAATTTTTCCCTAAATGATGAACTTGTCGGGCTCTCCATCTCGGAAACACGCTCCCGTCCCCTTCCTTCCCTTCCTCTCAGGCTTGTTACCTTTACCCCTCTCTCTTAAGCTCCTTTTGCTTCTGTAACGTGTTTCCTGAACCCATTTCTTCTATGGCTCACTTCTAAATAAACTGTGGTTTTCTAAATAAACTTTGCTTATTTAAAAAAAAATGAAATAGTAAAGTTGCAAATGTTTATTTTCTTTAATCGTTCTGGGTATGAGAACCACAAGCAAATTCACCTGAAATATGACAGAGGGCAGATTTGTTTAAGGGCTAAGTGAAAAGTCTAGAAGCTTTGTTTTAATAACTGCATAAAATTCTGTTTACAGTAAATTGATTATTAGTAAACAGGCACGTCTTAAGGGTTACATCTACAAGAGCTCTATTGACTGAAAGGTCTTCAGGTCTTTCTGCGGTTTCTCGTGTGTTAAGGAAACAGAAAGGACAGGCTAACCTAATAGAGAAAAGAACTGTACCATGCACACATCTCGGAAACTGTTTGACTTTCAGACCAGATTTTTCAGACCTTTTTGACAGCACCCAGGGTCAAGCCCCGAAAAGGGAAGTGGGGTCGCTTCAGAGCCAGTCAAGGCAAGGGGCGCTGCGTTGGGGTCCCCCTTTTCCTCAATGCAGGCCGGTGCCACCCCGGGCGAGCGGACCCTCACCCTCCCCGCAATGGGGCGCGCGCTCGCTCCCCGCCCGGTCCCAGCAGACAGAGCCCTAAGCCTGGAGGACAGGAGTCGGGGTCCCAGGCTGCGTCCGTCCCCTCCGGCCTACATGCCCAGACGACCCTTCTCCCGTAGTCCGAAAACCGCCGAACACCCTCGGCTAGCGGCTGCGGGGCAGATCCTCGCCGGGCTCTTCACACTCACCTGCCTCCCCCGGCGGCCCCCGCGCCAGCTCCTGCGGCCCCGCCACCAGCAGCTCCTGTTCCCGGCCGCAGCGCCATCTTGCTCCGGGCCTAATACCGCTACCGCTACAGCGGCGGCGAACACCTTAAAAACAGCTGTCGGCCTTAGACAGCCACTTCCGGGGCAAATGCCCGACCTTTTCTTGCCGCAGCTTGGGCGACTGGGAGGACCGTGCGCCCACGTGACCCAGCTCCCTGGTGAAGGGGCGGAGCGCCCTTGTCACGTGGCCGGGCCGTGGCTGAAAGTCCTCCAGGTGCAATTCTAATTATGGGGCTGGTTGGGATGGTCTAGTTCTGCTCCCGGGGTGCTGATTCATTCTTTGGAAAGGCCTTTTGGAAGCAAAGCTGCGGGAGGAGCTACAAGGTGTCGTCGATCCTCCGTTTGAAAAGCCATGATCTTGGTTTGGGGAAGAAAGCAGATTGAGTCCTGTTTTTTAAACTGGATGGTGGGTATACTGGTGTTCTTTTTTTTTTTTTTTTTAATATTTTTTATTTATTCATTTTTAGAGAGGAGAGAGAGAGACAGACAGACAGACAGAAAGGAGGAGCAGGAAGCATCAACTCCCATATGTGCCTTGACCAGGCAAGCCCAGGATTTTGAACCAGCGAGCTTAGTGTTTCCAGGTCGACACTGTATCCACTGCGCCACCCAGGTCAGGCTGGTATTCTTTTATGTTACTTTTTAAACATAAAGAGATGGATCCTGAATGCCCCTTGGCTAGCTTCACAGCAGCAACTAATGATCAGTGCTCTCCACTTTCCCCCTGGAACTCGGCAGCTTTCTTTTGGTACCCACTCTCCTAGCTGCATGTATTTAAAACTTATTTTAGTAAAACAACCCAATCCACATATATAACCTCCAGGGTGCATAACTCCTGTGTTTGGTTCGGCCATCGTGCCACCCACTGATGGGTGCTTTCTTAGCAGGCATGGCTTGGAGATACAGCGGTCAGATTCCAGACTACGGCAATAAAAAAAAATTTTTTTTAAAGTATAGCAATAGAGTACTAACCTTTTTGCTGGTACAGGGTGTTTTCTTAATGTATAAAAACAAGCAAACTGTAAAGAGCAATACCCTGTGAAGGGCAATAAAGCATGCACAATAAAACGAGGTATGCCTGTACTTGCAAACAGGGGCAAAACAGTGGTGTTTGGAAAGCAGTTTCTAACTACTGTTGACTGAGCATATTTTTACTGATTTTTCCAAATCAAATAACTGTACATAAAATACAAAAGTCAAATTTAAACTTTTCAAGCCTTCAAGTAGTTTGCTTACTCGCAAGTAATGGATTCATTATAATTAGCTTTATCTTTCACTTTTGCCTCAGGGCTTTTACAGGGGTGCAATTTGTAATGTTTCTGTATATTGGGCACACTGGTCAGGAGCTGTATTGCACTTTTTCAAATTCTCCATGTCCCTAAGAGTTAGTATTGGCATTTTACAGATGAGAACTTGGAGGTTAAAAGAAGGTTGTAATTTGCTATAAAGCAGCAGGGCCAGGATTCTAAACCTGGTGTTTGACTTCATAGTCCTTGCTCGTTTCACTGGAGCCAACTATTCAATTAGCATGCATTTTTTCATAATTCTCAACTAATTTCATTCCTTTCCTTTAGGTGAAAATGATTTGTGTAGCAGATTACTTCCAAATGATACAAAGGTGTCAAATTCAGTATTGATCCATTGACAAATTAAGACAATGATAGGTTTATGTAACTAGCCACTTTTATTTAAGGATGGGTGGTTTCACAGGAGAAAATAGTAAAAAAGAGGAAGTCAAATGAAGGAGTATAGCAAGGATAACAGAGGATGCAATAAATATCTGCCTGGAATACTTTGTTCTCTGTCTACTGATTTTTTTTTAAGTGGGAGTAGGGGAGATACCCTCCTGCCTGTGGGGCTGGGGTGGGCTGAGGGGGGGGCTGTGCGTCTACCTGGCAACCTGGGCAATGCTACTTTTAGCACTCAGGGCCAAACCTCTAAGCCAGGGGTCCCCAAACTTTTTACATAGGGGGCCAGTTCACTGTCCCTCAGACCGTTGGAGGGCCGGACTATAAAAAAACTATGAACAAATCCCTATGCACACTACACATATCTTATTTTAAAGTAAAAAAAAACAAAATAGGAACAAATACAATATTTAAAATAAAGAACAAGTAAATTTAAATCAACAAACTGACCAGTATTTCAATGGGAACTATGTTCCTCTCACTGACCACCAATGAAAGAGGTGCCCCTTCCGGATGTGCGGCGGGGGCCGGATAAATGGCCTCAGGGGGCCGCATGCGGCCCGCGGGCCGTAGTTTGGGGACCCCTGCTCTAAGCAGTGGAGCCACTGGCTTCAGGAAGGGAAGATGGAGAAAAGGGCGAGAGGGAGGGGAAGAGAAGTAGATGGTCACTTCTCTTGTGTGCCCTAACCAGTAACTAAACCCAGGATGTCCATACACCAGGCTGATGCTCTATCCACTGAGCCAGCCCACCAGGACCATTAACTACAATTTTTTCTTTTTTTTTTAGTGAGAGAGGGACAGACAGACAGGAAGAGGGGTGAGAAGCATCAACTCACAGTTGTGGAACTCTTAGTTGTTCATTGATTGCTTTCTCATATGTGTCTTGATGAAGGGGGTACTCCAGCCAAGCCAATGACACCTTGTTCAAGCCAGTGACCTTTGGCTTCAAGCCAGCCACCATGAGGTCATGTCCATGATTCTGTGCTCAAGCTGAAGTTTTGAACCTGGGTCCTCATCATCCCAGGTTGATGCTCTATCCACTGCACCACTGCCTGGTCAGGCTCTTTTTTTTTTTTTTTTTAAGATTTATTTATTGATATTGGGGGAGGTGAGGGGAGGAGCGGGAACTATCCACTCTTAGTTGCTTCTGATATGTGCCTTTAAATAGGGCAAGCCTGGGATTTTGAACCTGTGACCTCAGCACTCCACCTCGAGGCTTTTTTCACTGCACCACCACAGGTCAGGCTATTTTTAAAAATTAAAAGATTTTAAGTGCAACATCATAGAGTATAGCAAACAGGCTACATCTTCACACTAAACAAAGGAAAAGTACTGGCTGTTGCAACTAGATAAGAGTAACAAAAAGTATAAAAATTACAAAAGGAGAGGCGAGGTCTACATTGGTGAAATCAGAGCCCTGGAGTTCATTCTCTTCCTTTTGTTAGTTATTTCAGCTATGTAATAAGTAGATGACTGTATACTTGAAAACAATAAATTTATTTAAAAACTAGTTAACAAAAAGATGTTTCAGTGAGGCAACCATTTTTTCTATATCCAAACAACCAGTTAGAAAATAAATATGAAAAAAGAAAAGATAGCTTTCACTGGTTGGACAAGTGGATAGAGCATCTGATCCCCAGAGAGAGCACACATTAGAAGCAACCATCTGCATCTTCTCTTCCCCTCCCTCTCCCCCTTCTTTCTCTCTTGCCCTCTCAGAGCAAGTGGCTTGATAGGTCCAGTGTGGCCCTGGGTGCTGAGAACAGCTCGGGTGATCCAAGTGTCGGCCTCAAGTGCTGAAGATAGCTCGGCTGATTAGAGCATATGGCCCAGATGGGGTCTGCTGGGTGGGTCCTGGTTGGGGCGCATATGGGAGTCTGCCTCATTATCTCCCCTCCTCTCACTTAAAAAAAAAAGATTTGTCTTTAAAAATAAATAAAGACAAATGGCTACAAAAATTAATAGGTATAAAATCAAAGATAAATATCCCCAGAGTACAGAAAAACAAACCCATAAAAAATATGCAAAGAGTAAGAACAAATTCACAGAAGTTAAAATACAAATATCCAGTAAAGCATCTAAAAAGATGCTCAGAAAAGAAGTCACCAATCATCAAAAATATATAAATAAAAAATCATTTCATTCATTAGATGGGCAAATATCTTAAGAACAAAAGTATCCAGCATTGACATGGATATGGAAAGTCATTCTATAATATCTATTCAAAGAAAGAAATGTGCATAGTCTTCACCCAGTGACTCCACTTTTGAGATGTCAATTATAGAAATAACAGCATTTGTACAAATGTATATATATATATATATCTTTATGATAGCAATATTTGTGGGGGTTTTATTCTTCTTTTCCAAGTGAGAAGAGGGGAGATTCAGACTCCCGCATGCGCCATGACCACAATCCACCTGCAAACCCCTGTCTGGGGTCGATGTTCTATCTGGGGCACACAGGAGAAGTGACCATCTGCGGGAGGGGAAGAAAGAGAGAGAGAGAAGAGAAAGGAGAAGAGAGAGGGAAGAGTGGAGAAGCAGACAGTCACTTCTCCTCTGTGCCCTGACCAGGAACTGAACCTGGGATATCCACATATTGGGCCGATGCTGTACCGCGCTGAGCCAACTGGCCAAGGCAATACTTGTAGTAAATGTCTAGAAACAACTTGAATGACATCAACTAACAAATGACTGCATATTTCTTACTTGTAACCAACCATTAGCTTGTATTATTTTTGTCATTGAAAAAAAATCAGACCCTGGCCCGCTGGCTCAGCAGTAGAGCATTGGCCCACAGTGTGAAAGTCCCAGGTTTGATTTCCGGTCAGGGCGCACAGGAGAAGCAACCATCAGCTTGTCTACTCCTCCCCCTTATCTCTCTCTGTCTTTTCCCCTCCCACAGCCATGGCTGGAAAGGTTCAAGCAAAAGCAGGCCCCAGGAGCCAAGGATGGCTCAATGGCCTTGCCTCAAGTGCTAAAATAGCTTTCTTCCTGAGCAACAGAGCAGTGGCCCCAGATGGGCAGAACATCGTCCTGTAGGAGGCTTGCCAGGTGGGTCCCAGTTGGGGCACACGCGGCAGTCTGTCTGTATGCCTCCTGCCTCTAACTTAATAATAAAAAAAATTCAACAGACAGACAGAAACCAAGCACTAACCTGAAGTCATGCTCTTCCTCTTTTTCTTGTTCTGCTCCCTCTTTTCAGTTATTCTCTCTCCTTTTTTCTCTTTATCTTGGAGATCTTGATAAGTTCTTGATTCTCCACACTCACCTGCGACAGAATTCTTGTTTCCAAAAAAGTCCAGTCCCTGCAGAACCTCTGAGAAATCAAAGTCATGCTTCCTTTTTCCTACCTAAAACCCACAAGATAGATTTATTTATTTATTTATTTATTTATTTATTCATTTTAGAGAGGAGAGAGAGGGAGAGGAGAGAGAGACAGGGGGGAGGAGCTGGAGGCATCAACTCCCATATGTGCCTTGACCAGGCAAGCCCAGGGTTTCGAACCGGCAACCTCAGCATTTCCAGGTCTACGCTTTATCCACTGCGCCACCACAGGTCAGCCTAAAACCCACAAGATTTAAAGTGAAATCTATGGACTGGTATTGCTTTCATTCAAGCAGTATTAGTAATACAGGTGTGGGTTCACTCCCCATTGTTTTTTACACTGTCACCAAACACGTGTGCTGACAAGTGTGTTTGGGCAAATGGAATCCAAATTATATCATTTCTCACTTTAAAACAGTAATAATAAGCCTGACCAGACGGTGGCGCAGTAGGTAGAGCATCAGACTGGGGTGTAGAGGACCCAGGTTCGAGACCCCGAGGTTGCCTGTTTGAGCACGGGGTCATCTGGTTTGAGCAAAAGCTCACCAGCTTGGACCCAAGGTTGCTGGCTTGAGCAAGGGGTTATTTGGTCTGCTGAAGGCTGGCGGTCAAGGCACATATGAGAAAGCAATCAATGAACAACTAAGGTCTCGCAAGGAAAAAAGAAACAGTAATAATAATAAACAGCAACAAATGTACTGTCAGGCAGACTTCTAAACAAATATACATAATTACTTCATTCTTCAACAACCCTATGAGCAAAATTACGATAACAGTAATACTACAAATGAGAAAATCGAAGCATCAGGAGTTTTAAGTAACTTGATTTGGATCCAAATAACCTGGTTCCAGAGTTCAAACTCTTAACTATACCACCAGTCAGGAAAAGAAGACACAGACATGTCACATACATTTGCCCTAACATCACTAACATCCCTAGTTCCAATATCAAGGTTGACATGGAAGATTTTCCACAACTGGGTCCCAACTAATTCCAATTTATCAATCACTACTTATCCCTGGAAGACCACCCATTTCTAAATCTCTGTTCTCACTGGTTAATTAACAGTCCACGGGATTGCGGTATTAAAAAAGAATCATGCGGCCCCCTGAGGCCATTTATCTGGCCCCCACTGAACTTCTGGAATAGGCATTTCTTTCATTGGTGGTCAGTGAGAGGAGCACATTGACCATCTCATTAGCCAAAAGCAGGCCCATAGTTCCCATTGAAATACTGGTCAGTTTGTTGATTTAAATTTACTTGTTCTTTATTTTAAATATTGTATTTGTTCCCGTTTTGTTTTTTTACTTTAAAATAAGATATGTGCAGTGTGCATAGGGATTTATTCATAGTTTTTTTTATAGTCCGGCCCTCCAACGGTCTGAGGGGCAGTGAACTGGCCCCCTGTGTAAAAAGTTTGGGGAACCCTGGTTTAGATGCATGCCAGGCCAAATGGGGGTAGACTACAGTGAAAGAATACATTTTCTCCACTTTGAGTGTTTCTGTTTTTAAAATCTCTTTCTACTAGTTTCAGAGAATAGGCTGCTTTTGAAAGAAGGGTTCCCCTAGCGTGCGGAGGACCCGGGTTCGATTCCCGGCCAGGGCACACAGGAGAAGCGCCCATTTGCTTCTCCACCCCTCAGCCGCGCTTTCCTCTCTGTCTCTCTCTTCCCCTCCCGCAGCCAAGGCTCCATTGGAGTAAAGATGGCCCGGGCTCTGGGGATGGCTCTGTGGCCTCTGCGTCAGGCGCTAGAGTGGCTCTGGTCGCAACATGGCGAAGCCAGGATGGGCAGAGCATCACCCCTTGGTGGGCAGAGCGTCGCCCCATGGTGGGCGTGCCGGGTGGATCCCGGTCGGGCGCATGCGGGAGTCTGTCTGACTGTCTCTCCCTGTTTCCAGCTTCAGAAAAATGAAAAAAAGAAAAAAAAAGAAAGAAGGGTTCCTACCCTGGCCCTTTGGTTCAGCGATAGAGAGATCGCCAGATGGGTGGAAGTTCCAGTTCCATTCCCTGTAAGGACACACAGGAGAAGCTACCGTCTGCTTCTCCACCTGTCCTCTCTCCCTCTCCCTCTCCTCTCCTTTCCCCCCCTCTACCACAGCCATGGCTCGAATGGTTGCAGCAATGAAGATGGCTCCATGGCCTTCCCTCGGGCGCTGAAATAGCTGGATTGCCAAGCAAGGAGGGCGGGGGCAGCAGACAGGGAGAGCATCGCCCCGTTGGGGGCTTGCCTGGTGGATCCCAGTCCAGGCGCATGTCTGCGTCTTTGTGGCTCCCTTCCTTCTCACCTCTCAGAAAGATGAAAAAGGGAAAAGAAAAAAAAGAGAGAGAGAAAGAAAAGAACTGTGCTTCGAATAAACTAAGAAGATGGAGGAAGAGGGGTGGGAGCGTCTCCTGGCCAGTCCCAACTAAGTCTGAAAAGGATGGTAAAAGATTTTAGAAAGCGGGACTTGACAGGTAGGTTGGCAGGTAAACTAAACTCCAAAGGAGACCACAACCTGGCCAAGGGGTCTCTGTGTGTCGGCTCCCCCATGAGCCAGTTCATTCTCCCCCCGACTCTTTCTGTTACTGCGGCTTCTGTCCACCTGTGCCTAGTACCTGGAACCGGGCTGCGTCCGCCGAGAAGCGTCTCACATCGAATTTGGCCCCAGCACCCAGCCGAAGAAAGAGATCCCGTGCATCCATCTTTACCCAGAAAGCTTCGCAGTCCCGCGGCGCCTGCAGAGTTCTTCTCCCAGAAGATCTCGTGCTAGTCTTGGGTGGAAGTGACTCTAGAGGTCAGCCAAGGAACTGTGAGTGAATGTTAACATTTTCTCTCGTCTTGAATGTTACACAGTCCGTCGTTATTTGTTCTCAAAAACATAATTATTAAGAGCCTCTTATGAATTATACTGTTCTAGACTTTTAGGGATACTTTGGTGTACCACTTCAATATTCTCACTTTCAAGAACTTGAACATTTTATGGGAACAGAAGGTATTGTTAACAAATAAGGTAAGATAATTTACAAAAATGAGAAGTGCCATGAAACAACATAAAGCAATATAATTAATAGAGAAAGGGAAGGGGAGCTACAGGTACTTTTAGGTATGTTATTCAGGTTCAGGATGATGGAGTGATATTTGAGCGAACAGGAGGCAGTCTTTCTCAGATCTGGCAAACAGCCTTCCAGGTGGAGGAAACCTCTGCAGAAGGAAAAGGGTTTGGAACAATGAGGATATGGAACAAAGGCCAGGGTGACTGGAGACAAGTTGCAGTGAGGCAATGTGGTAAAGATGTTGTAAAGTACCAAAAAGCTGAAAAATTAATATTGATATTCTGGGAAGAAAGGTCAGGCTTTCCTGTCCTGTCCTTCCTTTGGGTAGGGGAGGGAGAATGTAGAAGTTTCTGGCTTGCAAGAACAATGGGTCATTTAGTTTTTAATCTAAAATAAAGGTTAGCCGAGAAACTTCTTTCAATGGGAGACAGAATTTACATATCACCTTAAATTGATTGTAGTTCCTCCCCCTTCCTGGAATCCTGAGAGTAACATACCTCTAGGCCAAGGTACCCTAAAAGATTTGTAAACATTTTTGATTGTGTTACTTTGAAAGTCTTAAATGTTTCTGTGTATCCCCTAAACCAGGGGTCCCCAAACTTTTTACACAGGGGGCCAGTTCACTGTCCCTCAGACCACTGGAGGGCCGGACTATAAAAAAACTATGAACAAATCCCTATGCATACTGCACATATTTTATTTTAAAATAAAAAAACAAAACAGGAACAAATACAATATTTAAAATAAAGAACAAGTAAATTTAAATCAACAAACTGACCAGTATTTCAATGGGAACTATGCTCCTCTCACTGACCACCAATGAAAGAGGTGACCGTTCCGGAAGTGCGGTGGGGGCCGGATAAATGGTCTCAGGGGGCCGTAGTTTGGGGACCCCTGCCCTAAATAAATGTTGTCAGCTTGTGCCATGATGTCACACTCTCCCCACCCATGTGTGATCAAGAGTATATAAACAGCCCCTGAAATATTTTGGGGGCTTGTACACAATTTGGGTCTGATGCCCTGTGTCAGCCATATATGGCCTGCATATTTAATAAATCTCCTTAATAAAACTCTTCAAAATTCATCTGGACTTGGTGTCTCTACGTAAACCCACAGAATTGAGGTACGGTACTTTACAACACAGAAAATGTTGGAGGGATAAATAGAAACCGGAATTCACAGAATCTTATAAATAAGGTCATAGTAAGGAAGTTGGATTTTAATCTGAACAGGCTGGGAAACTTTCAAAATGTTTTAGTGGCAAGAACTGAGTAAAACTCAGTGAGTAAGATACTTACTGCACGTTTTCCCATTTTTTCATTGTATTCGTACTGTACACAATTATTTCCTTTTGCATTGCCTCCCTCTCTTCTAGAATGAAAGGCCATAAGCATGGGGATCAAATATGCTTCACTTATGTATCCCGTTTTTGTATACTCTCAATAAATATTTGGCGAATGACTGTAAAGCCAGTAGGCACGACCACTATCACAGCCGCCTGGCCCGCACAGGTTGGCACTAGATTCGAACAGATGGTAATGAAACAATGGAGCCAAGAACTGGTGGACCATTATCTTTAATCTTGGCTTACACCCGGTGGGCAAGTAAAAACACACACTGGGCTCCAAAACCTACTCATTCAGTGCTCACAAAGATACTGACTTATCTGAGTTTCCTAGAATCAAAGGTTTCTAGCTCACTAGCCTTATTTACCTCTGTTCCCCATCTCCTCTCTGCACAAACTGGCTTCTCCTTTAGCATTCTGCCATCTTGGCTGCTTCTCCTGGCCTTTTCCACATGGCCTTTCTCTGCTTTCCTCTCTAATGCTAATCTCAGGAACCAAGAGAGAGCAAGCTCCTGGTCTGCCCCACTTTATAGTGTAGAAACCAAAACCTTTAATCCAATATACAAACAAGGAAGTCTCTGATACAAAGTCACTTATCTGAGGCATAATGGGATTCCTCATGAGAGTGCACCACCCCACATCAAAAAGGGTGGGAAAGGCTTAGTCCCAAAACCAAACCCTAGGCTACAAGGATCCTGCCTGCCCACAGCCCACCCCCAACACACATGAATATAATCACACCCATCCCAAGCAAGAAGGGCAACCAATACCATTACCTGGGCGACGGGCTTCCACGTGGGCAGCGCCATCTTTAACAAAGTGAGCATAATATATTTTATCTGTTCAACAATGACAGAGTGAATGTTTTATAAAGGACTACTCTGGATATTTGAAGAGTCGATTATAGAAAGGGTAGGAGTGGAAACAGGGATGTGGGTCAAAGTAGAAATTGTGTTGGTGGTTTGGACTAGGGTGGTACCTGTGCTTATGAGTGCAGTGGATCGATTTGGGATGTATTTTGAAGGTAGAGCTAAATGTACCTGATGCATTTCATGTGGAGATGAGGTAAAGGGAGAAATAAAAAATCACTAGGCTTGAAACAGTGGGCAGATGGCATGCCATTTACTGAGCTAGGATACAGGGAGGATGAGGCATGGGAGTGTGTTTGGAATCAGTTGTCATGGTTTAGATCTGTTAAGGTGCCTAGTTGATGCCTGACCAGGTGGTGGCACAGTGGATAGCAAGTCCACCTGGGATGCTGAGGACCCAGGTTCGAAAAAACCCCAAGGTCGCCAGCTTGTGTGCAGGCTCACAGGCTTGAGTGTGGGGCTGCTGGCTTGAGTGTGGGATCATAGACATGACCTTATGGTTGCTGGCTTGAGCAAGGGGTCACTGGCTTGGCTGGAGCTCCTTGGTCAAAGCACATATGAGAAGCAATCCATGAACAACTAAGAGTTCCGCAAGTATGAGTTGATGCTTCTCAACCCTCTCCCTTCCTGTCTCTGTCTGAAAAAAAAAATGCTTAGTTTAAGTGGAGATGTTCAAGTAGGTAGTTGATTCTGTGAGTCTGAAGCTTAAGGAAAAAGGTCAGGATTAAAAGAAAAAAAAAATTAGGAGTCATCAACATATAAATGGTACAATGGAGTCACATCAAACAAGCATTTAAGTTGAGAAATAGTATAGTGTCGGTGTTCTTTCATACTCAAGGAAAGCAAGTGTGGAGTGATCATGAGATGGGGGGTGGAAGTCTGCAGTACCCTCAGATGGATTCAGCCCTGATTCCCTTTGATACTGGGAGCATCTTGCTGTTCCAATTGTATCTAGTCTTTAAAATAAGTTCCTTTTTATCAAACAGCCCCTAAGTGAAAATCCCAAGTATTTTATCTATTGTTTAATAAAAACAATTTATCTCAAAATGAGAGGGAAAATTGAGCTTATTAGTAAATGGAGTATTGATCTTTAATTTGGCCCATAAATATGACCACAATCATGTACAATATCAACATGTGTGAAACCACACTCCCATACTTTATGGGTGATTTAAGGACTTTCCAAGAATAATTTCACTTCATGAGTGTGTTGTTTTTTTTTTATGAACAGACATTAAAATCCAGTCTTTTTTTTTTTTTTTTTTTTTTCATTTTTCTGAAGCTGGAAACAGGGAGAGACAGTCAGACAGACTCCCGCATGCGCCCGACCGGGATCCACCCGGCACGCCCACCATGGGGCGGCGCTCTGCCCACCAGGGGGCGATGCTCTGCCCATCCTGGGCGTCGCCATATTGCGACCAGAGCCACTCTAGCGCCTGGGGCAGAGGCCAAGGAGCCATCCCCAGCGCCCGGGCCATCTTTGCTCCAATGGAGCCTTGGCTGCGGGAGGGGAAGAGAGAGACAGAGAGGAAAGCGCGGCGGAGGGGTGGAGAAGCAAATGGGCGCTTCTCCTGTGTGCCCTGGCCGGGAATCGAACCCGGGTCCTCCGCACGCTAGGCCGACGCTCTACCGCTGAGCCAACCGGCCAGGGCAAAATCCAGTCTTTATGTAAGTGGTGACAAACCTGTATCTAAAAATGCATATCTCAAACAATGACAACAACAACAAAAAACCTAAAAAATAACAAAAGAAGGGAAAAAAAAGAAAGAAGAAAAAAACTATCTCTAAGAAATCATTTAAAAAGGTTGTGTGAATAGGGACAGAAGGGGACCCAAGACGGACCCTTAGAGTACTCCAACATTTAGAGGCCAGGTAGAGGAGGATACACTTATAAAAAGTTTGAGAAGTAACCAATGAGGGAGGAAGACAACGAATGCAGTGTCACTGCACCCAGAAGTTGTTTTAGGAAGAAGGTAGTCATCAGCTGTTTCAAGGGCTGTTGGGAATCTGAGGACAAAGAAAATATTTCACTGCATTTAGCAACATGGAGGTCTCTAGTGACCCTGACATTAGTTTCAGTGCCGTGGTGGATGGAGATGGTTGACTGGTAAAGGTGGAAAAGTGAAGACTGACGAAGCCAACTCTTTCCAAAGGTTTAGCTGAGAAGAAAAGCAGAGAGGCAGATGTCGGTTCAAAGGAGCTTTTTGTGTCTGGTGTTTTTAAAAACAGGCATCCCAAGCCCTGACCAGATATCTCGGTTGGTTAGAACATTGTTCCAAAGTGCAGGGGTTGCCAGTTCAATCCGTGGTCGGGGCACATTCAGGAACAGATTGACATTCCTGTGTCTCTCCCTTCATCTCTCATTAAAATCAATCAATAAAAACGTTTTTAAAAATGGGAACCTTGGGGCCCTGGCCGGTTGGCTCAGTGGTAGAGCGTCGTCCTGGCGTGCGGAAGTCCCGGGTTCGATTCCCGGCCAGGGCACACAGGAGAGGCGCCCTTCTGCTTCTCCGCCCCTCCCCCTCTCCTTCCTCTCTGTCTCTCTCTTCCCCTCCCGCAGCCGAGGCTCCATTGGAGCAAAGATGGCCCGGGCGCTGGGGATGGCTCCATGGCCTCTGCCTCAGGCGCTAGAATGGCTCTGGTCACAACAGAGCGACTCCCCGGATGAGCAGAGCATTGCCCCCTGGTGGGCGTGCTGGGTGGATCTTGGTCGGGGGCATGCAGGAGTCTGTCTGACTGCCTCCCCGTTTCCAGCTTCAGAAAAATACAAAAACAAAACAAAAAACCACATTTCTAAGAAAGAGTTCTAAAGATACGAACCCAAATATGGAAACATTTTCAAACAGATAGCTATATCTGACCCAGCATCATTTGTAGCTCTAAAGTAAGGTAAACTAAACTTTTCTTGATCAAGAATGAGAAAGTAAATTATGGTATATCCACCAGTCTTGTTTATTATTAAGCCCTTAAACTTCATGGAGCATAGTAGAATAAGTATAACAAAAAAGTAAAGTAAGGTGAAATATTGGAAAAATTGTACAGATATACACACACATGACAAATGTTATAACCATATATATGCACATATACAGCTTATCTATAGAGAGAGATGCTTGGCATAGGACAAAATAATAAGCATTGAAAATAAATGCCCCAATGCAGCAATAGTAAGTACATCTATAAGTGTGAAAGATCTATGGGTGATTAACTTTTTTTTCTCTGTGTTTGTGTGTGTTTGTGTGTGTGTGTGACAGACAACGAGGGATAGATAGGGACAGACAAGAAGGGAGAGAGATGAGAAACATCAGTTCTTTGTTGCAGCTCCTTAGTTCATTGATTGCTTTCCCCGATTTGCCTTGACTGGGGGGCTGTAGCAGAGCAAATGACCTCTGGCTCAAGCCAATGACCTGGGCTCAAGCCAAGTGACCCTGGGCTTCAAGCCAGCGACCTTTGGGCTCAAGACAGTGACCATGCGGTCCTGTCTATGATTCCTTGCTTAAGCCAGCAACCCTGTGCTCAAGCTGGTGACCTCTGGGTTTCAAACCTTGGACCTCAGCATCACAGGTCAATGCTCTATCCACTGCGCCACCACCTGATCAGACTCCTTCCTTAATTTTCTACAGAAAAGAAAAAAACCCATGGATGCCACTGTTCAAAGACATGAAAAATGTAAAACTGAAAGACATTTTACATCATAATTGTAAAACTTCGGCCGTGAATCTTTTAACATAAATTTATCATAAGCACATTTTTGTTTTTTAATTTACTTATGCACTGGAGCCAGATCTCTTTGGTAATATTTCCATATCTGTTGTGTATTAGCTGTGAGTTCTTCTGTAGGTTACTTATGTGTCTGTGTTTCAGTTTCCTAATGTGTGACAGGGGATAATGATAGTAGGAGTAAATACATTCACATCTATAAAACAATTAGAGCATCACTGGCTCATAGTAAGTGCTATGTGACAGTTTATTATCATCATCACTGAATATTTCAATTAATCTATTTTACACATTTTTAAATGTGAAGGCTTCTTGTTCTTTGCTTGAATAACCCTACTCCCACACTCTTTTCCTGGCTAGTCCTCCTTCAAGTCTCAGTTTGATTTATAGTAGAGACAAGTCAGAACAACCTGAATGGACAGACCTAAGTAACAATGGTTAAATAAAAATTTTGGTATAGCCATGTAATGAAATATGCTGCATGCTAGTTTTAAATAACTTTTGAGTTTTTAATGACAGGGAAGAATATAAAGTAACAATAACAAGATATACTGGCTCACGAGAGACTGTTAAGTAACAATAGCAAAATGCAAAACTATGGACAGAATGCTGGATATTTTTGTTTTCTTATTTATGATTTCATATATTTTCTAAATTTTGTACAATGACCATGTGTATTTTCTGTTAAAACAAAGCAAACTAATATAAGTTTTTATAAAAATCAGACATCACAGTTTTGGGAAGCTTTTCTTAACACTTCACTCCTACTTCCTAAAACATGTACCACTAATGCCTGTCATATAGCAGAAACTCAGCAAAGTTTTACTGATCTTTTCCCCCTTTCACTGGATAGTTCAGCCTGGAAAGAGCTAGAAACAGGTATAAAAGGACGGTTTGAAGGAAGTGAGATGCTTCATAAAGAATACTGAAGGTTTTCTTGAACTTATCAAATACTGCTGAAGTCACTGCCCTCCAGCCTTGACTGCCAAAGAGCAGGCTGTGGTGAGTGTCGAGACCCTTTCCACTTTAAGAAGAGTGGGGCTGCCTGACCTGTGGTGGCGCAGTGGATAAAGTGTCAACCTGGAAACGCTGAGGTTGCCGGTTCAAAACCCTGGGCTTGCCTGGTCAAGGCACATATGGGAGTTGATGCTTCCTGCTCCTCCCCCTTTTCTCTCTCTCTCTCTCTCCCCTCTCTATAATGAATAAATAAAATCTTTAAAAAAAAAAAAAAAAGAAGAGTGGGGCTGGCTGGCTGAGCGTACAGGTGTGGCCGCCTTGATGAACAGCTGCAACCAGCTCCCTCTCCTCCGGACTCCATCCTGAACCCTGCACTTCGGAGCTACACTCTCATTTCCCCCAAGTGACTCTCCTACCATATTGGCAAAACCAAATGATTTACCTCTTGGTTTGTTGTCTTGGCAAAATGACCATGGGTTCCACCTCGCCTTGGATTTCCAGTCTCAGGGGTTGCCTGCAAGGAATTCTCTAGTTCTAGGGATTCTACCTCCTCGTGGCTAGTGCTCTCAGCCCCAACACCCAGTGGTCTCCAACACTCCTGCATCTCGGCACTCTCTTTCTAGGAGAACTGAGTGTCAAGATTGGCCACCTCTGTTTCTTGCTCCCCAGCAGCTCCGTAGTCTTTTCTGAGAGTCTGGTACCTACAAAGATTCCTATGTGTCATCTCAGAGGGTCACACCTACTGAGGAAATTTGGTCATCTTTGGACCAGGAGTTGGAAGACTTTTGGTCTTAAGACACATCCTGTGTGACCTTTCTCAAGCCTGTTAAATTCTCTAGGTTTTGCTTCCTAACCTATCCAACAGCAAAACAGATTGGGATCAGATAAAACCGTGGATATAACATGCTGGGGGAATCAAGTACCAGGGCTTTTGCGAGGTCATATTACTGCTAGTGTTGTCAGTCCTGCCAGCAGCTGACAGAGGCTTCGAGGACAAAATGACAAAACATGTGAAAGTGCCCCGAATTGCGTTATGGGCACAGTGCCAGTCAAGAGTATAGAAGGGATGAAAGAGGGAAGTGAAAGGTTTCCCTGGAGGGAGGGGGAAGTGACCCACAGAATGCATTTGGAACTTCCTGGAACCATAGTCGACTCCTGCTGTCACTTCTCACATCCCTGAGCTGGAAATAGAAAAGTTCTAGAACAGTATCCCCTACAATAAAATCTCTGGGCATATGGGATTAGGGCCAGGGATGAGGGAAATTATTACCTCATCAGGGCTGCGGAATCACATTTTGAATAGAGTGTGAGAGTGCCCAGGTCATTCTTATTTCACTTAGCAAAATGGAGTTCACATCCTGAGTCCTGAGATAGGCATGACACGTTTTCTACATCAAGCTCACTTTCCAGGGGGGGAGGCAGTCAAATAGGTTTGTTACAGGTGACATGATGGAGGTGGCTCAGGAGCAGAGGGAGATGCAGAATTCCGTTAGAGGGGAAGTCAGGGAAAGTTCTCTAGAGAGGATGAGCACTTGTTTTTGATGTGTATTCGAGAGGCATTTATTATCATTCTGTATCTCATATTACTTAGAAATGGCCTCAATGTATAAATCTTGGAGGCCATTGATTTAGCTAAACATATTGGCACAAACCCTTTGTACTCTTGGTGTGGCATTTCTCTAGTGTGAACGCAACATTATTGTTGGAACCTTTGTGAACAAAACAGTTTTCCTCCATAAGCCAAAGATAAGGCTAGGAAGCAAAAGTCAGCAGTGAAACTCACTGGGTGGCTCCATGCAGGCTCATCACCCATTGTCTTTTTTTTTTTTTTTTGTATTTTTCTGAAGCTGGAAATGGGGAGGCAGTCAGACAGACTCCTGCATGCGCCCGACTGGGGTCCACCTGGCATGCCCACCAGGGGGCAATGCTCTGCCCATCTGGGGTGTCGCTGTGTTGCAATCAGAGTCATTCTAGTGCCTGAGGCAGAGGCCATAGAGCCATCCTCAGCACCCGGGCCAACCTTGCTCCAATGGAGCCTTGGCTGCGGGAGGGGAAGAGAGAGACAGCGAGGAAGGAGAGGGGGAGGGGTGGAGAAGCAAATGGGCACTTCTCCTGTGTGCCCTGGCCAGGAATTGAACCCGGGACTCCTGCACGCCAGGCCGATGCTCTACCACTGAGCCAACCAGCCAGGGCCCATTGTCTTTTTATTATTATTATTATGTTTGTTACTGACTTTAGTGAGAGAGGAAGGGAGAGAGAGGGAGAGATACAGGAACATCCATTTGTTCCTGTATGTGCCCTGGCCAGGAATGGAACCGGTAACCTCTGTGCTTCTGGACAATTCTCTAATCAACTGAGCTACCCAGCCAGTGCTCTCACCCATTCTTTTTTTTTATTTTTTAAGACTTTGTTTACTTTACAGAGAGGAGATGGGGGTAGTAGAGCCAGAAGTTTCAACTCGTAGTTGCTTCACTTTAGTTGTTCATTAATTGCTTATTGTATAGGCCTTGATCATGCAAGCCCAGGTTCTTGAACCAGGACCTCAGTACTCCAGGGTGATGCCTTAACAACTGTGCCACCACAGGCCAGGTGGCTCATCACCCATTCTTATCTATCATTCTCAATGCCCCAGAGCAGGTATTTTCAAACTCCCTCCACAGCTTGGAGATCAGCACAGCCCTCTCATGTAGATGAAGGTCTTCATGTCGGGGGCTCTTTCTTAACTTGACTTGGAACTCTCCGTTTACAGCTCAGGGTGCTGTGACACTTTGTTTCTACCTCTGATATGATGTACTTTTTCCAACTCGTGGGATAGTTATTTCTGTCACTGTCAACACCATCACTCGACTAAGAGCTCTTGAGGGGAGGGGTGAGGCTTTATTCTGCTCTGCCTTCCCTGACAAAAAGCCAGAGGATGTCTAAATTGGGTTGAGTGGAAATGGCATGGATAACAAAGTCTGTGCAAATCCCAGAGAACACAGGACACACCCTCTTTCCCTTAAAGGAAGATCCTTAACACATGGCTATGAAATTCCACCAACCAGGAGGGACCACGAAAGATACTGGCACATGTGATCTGAGGGATTCCAAAACATTAGAGCTGGAATAGGTCGTGGTGAAGACCAGAGCATTTGAAGCAAGACTAACACAAAGGAAAGGGTGAAGACAGAAAGGGTGGAGGGAAGGAATACAGTTCGTACGTGTGCGTGATAAGAGGCAAGATGACATTATCAGTTTTTCAGTGACTGAAGTACTCCGAGATGCTCTGCCCCCTCTTATTTCACATCTCTGTAGCACCCAGGGGGCTGGTTTCCTGTTTTCATCTCTCATTCGTTTTTCTCAGAGCAGAGGCAGGTAGCAGTGTGGGGCGGAAGCAGGGTGAGCAGGTAGGGCCGAGTGGTTGAGCTGAAGGTGGATAGGATCGCCTTCACTTGCCCACTGCCCATCCTGCTGTACTCCTGGCCTTGTGAGCTTTACCTAGTTACCTTCTTGTCATCTTCAGTCTCAGGGAGGAAGCCCTGCCAGAAAGCAATTGCCGAACCAGGCAGGGCTTTGTGTGAACACAAGAAATTCCCTGTGGATGTCTGGGAAACACCAACAGGCTTAGATTAGATGATTTATCCATAATATAGATAAACTCAGTGCAAGGTATATACAATCTCATTTTTATACTAGAGGAATATTTTTTTTAATTACACTTGACATTCAATATTATCTCATATTTGTTTCAGGTATACAGCATAGTTATTAGACATTTATATAATTTACAAAGGTGAAAATAGTGAAAGGAGTAAGAAGTACAAATAGGTAGTTACAAATTAGTCACTGGGATATAAAATACAGCATAGGGAACATAATCAGTAATAATGCAATAACTATACATGATGTCAGATGACTGTTAGACTTATCAGGGGATAACTTTGGAAATTACAGAGGAACATTCTTTTTTTTTTTTTTTTTTTTTTTTTTTTACAGAGAGAGGGATAGATAGGGACAGACAGACAGGAACGAAGAGAGATGAGAAGCATCAATCATCAATTTTTTGTTGTGACACCTTAGTTGTTCATTGATTGCTTTCTCATATGTGCCCTGACTGGGGGGGCTACAGCAGACTGAATAATCCCTTGCTCAAGCCAGCAACCTTGGGTCCAAGCTGGTGAGCTTTGCTCAAACCAGATGAGCCCATGCTCAAGCTGGCGACTTCGGGGTCTCAAACCTGGGTCCTCCGCATCCCAGTCCAATGCTCTGTCCACTGCGCCACCGCCTGGTCAGGCCAGAGGAACATTCTTTATCTGTGTCTTCCAATCTTGACTTTTATTGATCTTCTTTTTCTATTATGGGTCCAAGTGAACATACTGAAACCTTTATTTCTTTTCCTTTCTGTTTCCTCTTTGTCCTAGGACAGACTGACCCAAAGTCCCATCCTGAATTCAGCTCTAATAAGATGATTCTTTGTGTGTGGCACAGCCCCTCATGGGCAACAGTTTCTCTCTGCGATCACATTCTATATTTGGGACAACAGGTTGGAAAGAGAATGGATTTTAGAGTCAAAAGAATCTTATTTCAAATCTTGGCACTGCCACTTAAGATTGTGACCTTGAGATTATCAGTGAATTCTCCTCTGTTCTGCGACCTTCACCGCGCCTGGGATAATCAGACTCTTGCTCAGGGGCAGGGTAGGGCTCGATGTTACCCACGGCACAGAGCAAACTTTCAAAAAGCAGGGTGTCCTGCTGGGTCCTTCTGCACATTCAATGCTGGACTCCTTATGCCCAAGGAAACATATAGGGCACTAAGGTCACTCAGCCCAGTAGAAGGTGGGCCAGGAATGTGACACAGAGTCCTGCACCCCTTTCCTTCTTGGGGCCAGGCTGTGGCAACTCTAGAAAGACTTACATGAAGCCTCCAGCTTCTGGAGGTGCCAACCACCACGAGCAGCATGGTTCTCGTCTATGGCCCCTGCTAGCAGGTGTGCATGTTTCATCCTTCCTCTAGGTTTGCAATTATCTCCTCAGTCTCGGTCGCTGCCTTCGCTGACTGTACCACTTCCCTCTAGGGTGCAGCCCATTTGTCCCCTCCTCTGCCGCCTCCTTTCCACCGCATGACACTGCCCTGGGGAAGAGAAGCCGTGCAGAGTCCTCACTCTCGGCTAGCTTCAGTTTCCATATTGGCACCCCAACATCATCTGAACCCTGGAAATTCCACTTGCCCTCCTGTGTTCCCACCTCTGTCCCAGCCCTCAGAGTTCCTATAAAGAGAGGACCCCAACTCAGTACCAGCACAGAACACAGCCGGGTTCTGAAGCTTTCGGGCTGTGCATCTCAGCTCCAGGAAAGCCTCTTCTCCCCAAGACCATGAAGCTCTGTGTGACCATCCTCTCTGCTCCTGCTGGTGGCTGCCCTCTGCTCCCGGCGCTCGGGACCCAGTAAGCTTGTTCTTTCAGCTCCCACTTCTAGAGCCGGGGTGTAGGCAGAGTCCACTTTCCTAGTTGGGGCTGGTCCAACAGTGACTTCAGGGATGGGACAGAAGGGAGCTGGGAAGACTTTTAAGTAGCCTGCTGTTAAATATAGCATCTCCTAGACATTCAGAATATTCAAGTTCCTTCTTTCTTAAGAAATAGTAACCAGTAGGCTTGTTTAAGAAAGTCCCTATCCCTCCCTGTGCCTTGGTTTCTCCATATGTTAAATGAAGGGAATTACACGTGTGCTCTGTGTCCCATTCCAACTCCATGATGTGTATTTATAAAAAGACTCCTATGTCAGGTGGTTGGACTGGATGCGAGGGACTGTATTTGGGGCTCTGGTAGCTCCACAGAGATGCCCCTTGAATAATGATAACTAAAAGCCAAGAGCAGCTCCTTGTAGAGCTATGACCTCACCTTGGCCTTTCTTTCCAGTGGACTCAGACTCTCCCGCTGCCTGCTGCTTCACTTACACCCCCTGGCAGCTGAATCGCAGCGTTGTCATGGATTACTATGAGACCAGCAGCCTCCGCCCCCAGCCAGCCACGGTGTGAGGATTAACCTCTGGGTGCTCTGAGAGGTGAGAGCAAGTGCAGGATTCGGTAAGGGGCCTGTTTGGGGCAGGGAGAGGACCACGCAGTAGGAAGACACGTATGAGGGCTGGAGCCCTCCTGGACAGCGGTAGGGAACAGGTTATGAAGTCACCAGTTGAGTCCTGGAGGGGATTGGACTCTTTTATCTTGGGCCAGATCTTCCTAATGGACAAAGCTAATTTGCTTCTAGAAACACTAGGTCTCAAAGCAGTTCCACTTTTAATTAATTATTTTATTTATTTATTTTTGCCGGAGTCCTAAAGTGAGTTTGGAAGTGATCCCTCCTCTTTAATATTTTGGAGGAGTTTGAGAAGGAGTGACATTAATTCTTCTCTAGGGGGGCATGCATATTTGATTGCTAGTTGTTGCTCTGTCACAAATTTCACTGAAGTCTCTAAAATAAAGTCTTGGTCTGGTTTAGGTTATGTGCTCATTCTTAATAACTATGACTAAAGAGATGAAATTTATTCATTCTTTCATTCTGTCATTCATTCAACAGTTACCACAGCTATTGTGTGTAAAACACATTCTTTTAGAAAAATTTTTTTAAAGATTTTTTCATTCACTTTTAGAGAGAGAAGAGAGAAAGAGATAGAAGGAGGGAGGAGCAGGAAGCATCAACTCCCACATGTGCCCTGACCAGGCAGGCCCAGGGTATTGAACCAGCAACCTCAGCATTCCAGGTCGATGTCCTATCCACTGCACCACCACAGGTCAGGCTAAAACACTATTCTTAACTCTGGGAATATAGTAGGGAATGAAACAGAGAAAAGTTTCTCATTTCATGAAGTTTTTATCTCTGTTAAGTGATGTAAGATAAATAATTAAAATACATGACATTTTAGATGGTTTGATGGTCAATAATAAAGTAATGAAGGAAAATTAGAAATAGTGGGGAGTTGCAGATTAGAATTTTTAATTTAGTGTTACAGAAGGCTTCACTGAAAAGGTGACCCTCGAACAAAGATTTGAAGGAGATGAAGGAATGAGTCATACAGATATGGGGAACAGTTGTTCAGGAAGAGGGGTTGGTTCTACAAAGGCCCTGAAGCAGGAGCAAGCTTGGCATATTCCTGGACAAACAAGGAGACCAGTGGGGAAAAGTGAGTTAGGGAAAAGAAATAGGAGGAGAGGACAGAGGAGTAAGAGTGGACAGATCAGATAGGAGCTTGCTTACCATTGAAAGGACTTTGGCTTTTACTGAGTGAGATGGGTAGTTTTAGGAAGGTTTTGAGCAGAAAAGTGACATGATATGAATTGTGTTTCAAAATTATCTTTCTGATCCCTCTGTTGGAAATAGACTGTAGAAGAGTCCAGGGAAACTAGAGAAGAGGCACATACTTCTTCTTTTTTTTTTTTTTTCATTTGGTGAAAACCTAAACAGTTTTTTGATATATGTTACATCCAAGTACATCCAAGTTTGTTCCATTTTCAAACATACGCCAATTTAGATTTTAAGCCTCTCTACTACATACAAAATTCCAGTTTACCTTTGAATGGAGCAAGCTAGTCAAGCTTCTTCATCTCAGCTGCAGAAGTCATCCTTTCAGCCTACTGGGTTAAAATAAAATCGACCACACCTGAGCCCTAGCTACAAAAAGTAGTTTCCCAAACACCTGATTGGCTCAGGTCTGGAGCCAATCGGAACACAGGCGAGGGAGCAAAGCCCAGAGCACACCATCGAGTCCACTGGATGAATCGTCAAGGTCTCTGTGGTTAATGGACTCCCCGGAAGGACGTTTCTTTTACTTAAAAATTAACCTTGAATATGTTTCCTCAAAACAAGAAAAAAAAAAATGTGGCTACTGACGCACGAATGAAAACCATTGTATTATTTCCCCCAATGACTTAAAACTGCAGTACGCGGTCTGACCATGAGCGGCTGGGCTCCCACAGCACCGACGGAACAGAAAATGTTGAGATAATCAGGTTCACACCGACATACCTAGAGAATAGACAAGGCTCCCAGAAGCTCTGTGGCCTCTGCGGCGGCTGCTTTTTTTTTTTTTTAATCGAAACTTTGACAATCTAACAGGCACGCATGTTAAAAACTACCCCACTCCAATGCTAGTTAGTTAAGTATTCAAAAGCAGCATCCGGCATCCCATGTTGTTAGACCCAGAGATGAGGAAGGGTTCAAGAAAATGAATCCTTTCAATAAGTCCGTGTTAGCATGACAAAGGATTTCCCCCAGAAATATTTGTTGGTTAAATGATGACAGTTGTTATTTCTGTGAGTTTTCTGAGTATTGTGATCATTAAAACATTAAAACTTCCCCTCTGCACCAAGCTAACCTGTGATAAAAGATTCCCACTTTCACATCGCTTTAAAAAGTCACTGCAATTAGGTTCCTCGGAGTACTTGATTACAATTGTTTAATAAATTATACAGTGGGATCCTTTCCTTGACTTTAAAAAAGAAAAAAGAATAAAAGACAGATTAAGAAAGGATTCCATCATATATATTTTTTAAAAATGTTATACTGGTTTATTTTCCCATTAAATTTATCTATGGCTTCAAAGTTGAAGTGGCCCTTGGATTCTGGATGTTTTCATGATTTAACAAGTTGCCATCTCATTATAAAGAGAGAAGCTAGACTGTTTCACTTCCTATGTGGGACGGTTTATAAACACTTTTAAGTAAATTGGTAACTGATGTCACCCCACTTACATGTTCCACTGTTAAGACTTTCAAAGTGGCTTTGGAATTAGCATGTTCTAAAATAACTGACCATGCCAGTATGCTTACACAACCACGGCCCGGTTCCCATGTACCCAGGTAACTCAGCAATGGCAGCGCCCGGAAGGTTCTTTGCCTTCCTTACCCTCTTCATCCAGAACTAAGTGATTATCCTTTTCTGCCCTTGTGCAGTGTAATGACTAGGTATTAAAACTCATGCTTTCTAAGCAAAACCTTTCACTTACGACACAAGGTACATGAAAGTGCAGACAGCATGTCCTCTCTGCCATGCTTTCCCCCTCCGTAAAGTCACCTTGAATACATTCAGAGTTCTCTACATTCAAGTCAGCAAATGTCAGCTCTCCCAAGGACACCCGAGAGAACGTCTAGCCGCAACATGGACTCTAAATTCGAAATGGTCAAGGTTACCGAGACAACTCCATGGAAACCCATTGACACAGGAGTAAAATTCAGGTCCCTTCTGAGCATAGCTTATCCCAAGATAATTGTGTGGTCATTAGAAAGGTATTTCATTTTTAATTTGGAGGCTGGGTGTCAAGACGTCCTGTTTCGAAGAGCTAACCCAGGAACCCGCGACCCCACCTCGGGTGCCACGGGGCTCACTCATTGTCAGATGGAAGCCCTTGTGAGTTTACTGCTGACTGACCCCCATTTGGGGGTGGTCCGCCTCCGGTTCCTCCTCCTCCACGTCGGCACTGTACTCTTCAAAGGCGTCGTCGTCTGCATCCGGAAGCCCCAGTAAAGGTCTGAAAGACTTGAAGACTTTTTCCAAGACTTCCTGGAGCGTCTTCTTGCCGCAGAAGGAGATGTAGTCCTGTGCCAGCTGCAGGAAGGGCAGGCAGTCCTCGCTCTCACTACACACGTGAAAATTGTCCTGGCAGCCGTTGTCCGGACACAGCACGTAGAAGGAGACGCCGGGGTCGGCATAGAAATCCATCCTGCGCTCGGTCTCCTCGGTAGCGATGAGCTTGAAGGGCGTGTTGGAGCACCATTTCTCCGCAACGTCAGCCAGCTGCTGGAAATCCATCCTGGCTCGCCGCCGATGTTGGCATGGAGAGGATGGTGGCGGTGAAAAGAACTGGTCAGACCTTGAAGGTAAGCTGATTGTTTAGGCTTGGGTGACATGTTTTTTTCCTGGAGCTAGGAGAATGCAGTCAATACATCGTAAGCACATTCAAGGCACAGAGTGATAGTTTTCTAATGTAAATTTGAGCCTGACCTATGCTGGCGCAGTGGATAAAGCGTTGACCTGGAACGCTGAGGTCACTGGTTCAAAACCCTGGGTTTGCCTGTTCAAGGCACATATGGGAGTTGATGCTTCCTGTTCCTCCCCCCTTCTCTCTCTCTCTGTCTGTCTCTCTTCTCTAAAATGAATAAATAAATAAAAATAATTTAATGTAAATTTGAGGTACATGAACTAGACTGTGTTATAGTAAAGAGCAACCTCAAACTTCCTCGTTTATAGCAATTGATTTAGCTACATGTCCAATCCAGGTCTGCAGGAGACATGTGCTCATTATAGTAACTCAGAGTTTTAACTAGAGTTAAACCTTAAGTCAGCTATGATGAGGTTAAATGCAGATTGAGAGAGAAACTGAAAATTTTTACAGCTCTGTGGGGAGAACACAGCACCCCATGAAGGGCCATATGGGAGAGTACTGGGTTGGTCATGAGGGAGAGGATGGAACAGCGGGCAACATCTTTATTAGGGTTTCTCTGGGAAGGAAAGGGTGAGGCAGGGCAAGCAGGTTTAGGATTGACTGATTTGAATAATTTTAGTGGGTTCTGGGGCATAGGGGCTGTCCTGCATGTCTGGAATTTGGCACTGAAGGAATTAGGGTGGAAGTATAGTGGCCTGGAGTGTGAGAGCCTGATCAGGAAGGTGGTTGGGGCTGTAGACTTAGGTGGGTGCTTAAGGAGAACAGACTGGCTGTTAGGTAGGACATCACAGCTGGGTCAAGGCAGCATTTAAAAAAAACTCCCCTGAGCCTAACCAGGCAGTGGCACAGTGGATAGAGCATTGGCTTGGGACGCTGAGGTCTGAGCGCAGGCACATCCAGCTTGAGTGTGGGCTCACCAGCTTCAGCATGGGGTAGCAGCTTGACTGTGAGATCATAGACGTGACCCATGCTCGCTGGCATGAGCCCAAAGGTCACTGGCTATACCTTAAACATTTTTAATTTTTTGAGGAAACTCCATACTGTTTTGCACACTGACTGCATCAATCCTCATTCCCATAATAGTGCACAAAGGTTCCTTTTTTCATATCCTTGACAACACTTGTTGTTTGTTGATTTATTGACGGTAGCATTCTGACAGGAATGTGGTAATATTTAATTGTGGTTTTAACTTGCATTTCTCTAGTGATTAATGATGATGAAAATATTTTCATATGTTTGGCCACCTGTATGTCCTCTTTGGAGAAGTGTCTGTTCAGGTCCTTTGGTCATTTACTAATTGAATTGTTTAATTTTTTTTTTTTTTTTTGGTGCTGAGTTGTATAAGTTCTTTGTACATTTTATTAGATGTATCATTGGTGAATATGTGCTCCCGTTGAGAGGATTGACTTTTCATTTTGTGGATGATTTTCTTTGCTTTGCAAAACCTTCTTAATTTGATACAGTCCAATATTCATTTTTTTCTTTTGTTTCCTTTGTCTGAGGCAATAGAGCAGAAAAAAATATTGCTATGAGAAATATCTGAGATTTTACTTCCGATGTTTTTTTCTAAGGTTTTTATGGTTTTGAGTCTTACTTTTAAGTGATTAATCCATTTTGAGTTTATTATTCTGTATGGGTATAAAAGTAATCTATTTTCGTATTTTTTGCACATATCTGCCCAATTTTCCCAACACCCTTTATTGAATAGACTCTCTTTACTCCATTGTATGTTCTTGCCTCTTTTGTCAAATATTAATTGACCATAAAGGCATGAGTCTATTTCTGATCTCTCTCTTCTGTTCCATTGATGTATATGTTTTTTGTTTCATCTTGTTTTGCTTGCCAGTACCCTGCTGTTTGGAGTTCTATGGCCTTGCAGTAGAGTTGAAGAACAGGTAGCATGATTCCTTTAACTTTGTAGAACAGTATCTTTTAAACTTTGACTCTGACATAGTCTGTGAGAATAATAAAAATCGCTGCCCTGTTTTAATCTCATTAAGATAAGCCCATAAACATAAAAAGGAATCAGCACACTGTTTATCTATAAAATGAGGGCATTGATGTGAAGTGGAAATGATACATAGTGCAAACACGCAATCACTCATATTGTGGTTTGTGGAAAAACAGTTGCTGTAAAGTCCCTCAAATTTGAGCTGTTGAGTCCGCTCTCCCTCCTTCTCTCCTTTGCCCAGGCACAACCCTGGTGAAGAGAAGATGGCACTAAAGGCCAGAGGAGGAAATAGGATACTTGAGAGTGGCTCCATATTTTTATTCCACTAGGGATAATGCATGGATATTAATCTTCAATATTCTGTGTTCTGGATGTAGACCTCTATCAAATATATAATTTGCAAATATTTTCTCTTACTCTGTGAGTTGCCTTTTTATTTTCTTGATAGTATCCTTTGAGACACAAAGTTTTTTGGTATTTTTTTTTGTATTTTTCTGAAGTTGGAAACGGAGGCAGTCAGACAGACTCCCGCATGCGCCCGACCGGGATCCACCCGGCATGCCCACCAGGGGGCGATGCTCTGCCCATCTGGGGCACCACTCTGTTGCAACCAGAGCCATTCTAGCGCCTGAGGCAGAGGCCACAGAGCCATCCTCAGCGCCCGGGCCAACTCTGCTCCAATGGAGCCTTGGCTGTGGGAGGGGAAGAGAGAGACAGAGAGGAAGGAGAGGGGGAGGGGTGGAGAAGCAGATGGGCGCCTCTCCTGTGTGCCCTGGCCAGGAATCGAACCTGGGACTCCTGCACGCTTGGCTGACGCTCTATCACTGAGCCAACTGGCCAGGGCACAGAGACACAAAGTTTTATATCATAAAATTTAATTTATCTATTTTTCCTTGGGTTTTTTTGTGGTTTTAGTATACTATCTCTGAAACTGTTGGCCTAATACATGGTCATAGAGATTTACTTCTTGTTTTCTTCTAACAGTTTTATACCCTAGGCTCGTTTTGATTCATTAATTTTTTATAAATGGTGTAAAGTGTAGGCAGAATCCAACTTGATTATTTTGCATGTGGATATACAGTTGTCCCAGCACCATTTGAAAAGACTATTGTTTCCATATTGGAGTGTTTTGACACCCTAGTTAAAAAAATCAATAAAAAGTACATGTGAGCACTGATTTCTGCACTGTCAATTCTGTTCCATCAATTTAGATGTCAGTACTAGAGCCTTCTGCCAGTAACATACTGTGATTGCTATAACTTTGAATTGTTTTTTTTTTTTTTTTTTTCATTTTTTCTGAAGCTGGAAACAGGGAGAGACAGTCAGACAGACTCCCGCATGCGCCCGACCGGGATCCACCCGGCACGCCCACCAGGGGGCGACGCTCTGCCCACCAGGGGGCGATGCTCTGCCCATCCTGGGCGTCGCCATATTGCGACCAGAGCCACTCTAGCGCCTGAGGAAGAGGCCACAGAGCCATCCCCAGCGCCCGGGCCATCTTTGCTCCAATGGAGCCTTGGCTGCGGGAGGGGAAGAGAGAGACAGAGAGGAAAGCGTGGCGGAGGGGTGGAGAAGCAAATGGGCGCTTCTCCTCTGTGCCCTGGCCGGGATTCGAACCCGGGTCCTCCGCACGCTAGGCCGACGCTCTACCGCTGAGCCAACCGGCCAGGGCTGAATTGTGTTTTGAAACCAGGTTGTGTGAGGTCTCCCCCGTTGTTTCTCTTTATCATGAGCATTACGGCTATTCTCGGTCCTTTGAATTATTATACAATTTTAGAAAAGCTTATTCAGTTTCTGGGAAGAAATCAGTTGGGATTTGGATAGAGATTGCATTGAAACCATAGATCAATTTGGGGAATGGGGCCATTTTAACAGTATCATCTTCTAATCTATAAACACAACATGCCTTTTCATTTATTTACAGCTTTAATTTCTTTGACCAGTGTTTTGTAGTTTTTAGTATATCAGTAATGTACTTCTTTGGTTAAATTTTTTGCTAAATGTTTCATTATTTTTTATGCTGTTATACATGGAATTGTTTTCTTAATTTCCTTTTTGGTCTGACCTATGGTGACGCAGTGGATAAAGCATTGACCTGGAACTCTGAGGTTGCCAGTTTGAAACCCTGGGCTTGCCTGGTCAAGGAACATATGAGAGTTAATGCTTCCTGCTCCTCCCCCCTTCTCTCTCTCTCTCATTCTCTCTCTCTACCGCTCCCTCTCTCTCTCCTCCTCTCTAAAATGAATAAAAAAAAATCTTTTTGGATGACTCACTGCTAGTGTATAGAAATACAACTAAGTTTTGCATATTGATCTTGTATCCTGCACCCTTGCTGAACTCACTTATTAACACTAATAGTTCTATTCTAGATTCCAGGAATATGTCTCATGGTCTTCCAGTTTCCCGGGCATGTGCTGAAGCTCTTCAGAGTCTCTATGCACATCATTTCTCAGCTTTTTCTTTTAAGCTTTTTGTTTGGCTATGTTTTGCTCCAACTGTTATCTGTTTCTTCAGAAGCTGCTGTTTTAAAACGTGTACCTGCAATTGTTTTCAAAAACTTTCCCCTGAGGAGAGAGGCTTTTGGTGCCAGGACACTTTCAGTCAGATCAAAGACAAGCTTTCCAAGTGAGGTCTTCCAGGGAACCACCAGACAGGTGAAATAACCATTCTTTGGGAATGAGAGTTTTATTTTATTCTGCTCCCTGTGGTACTAGGGATTGTGGACTAATTTTCAAGGTTACCCCTGAGATGGGGAGCAAAGGTCGAGGTTGTGCTAAAGCAACATAGATCACTGTTCTTTCAGAAATTAATCGTTTTTCTTGGATAAATGTTCCCTTGATTTCTGCAAGCCTGTAGGTTACCAGAATTTAAAAAAGTTGATTCTGACATTTTTTTGCCAGTTGAGTTTTGTTGCTTCTTTAGGGATGAGTTTTCAGGTGTCCTTACATTAGCATTTTCACTGATTTACCTACAGTGTGGCTTAAAAATCTTTAAAGTCTCAAAGACTCTAAGCTAGTTAACTATTTAATAATGGGAGATGACTTGGGAACAGGAATAAAAAGAAAATGTAATTCTCATAGAAGCTCTTCCAAACAGTACAAGAAATTTGAAAGGTATTTCTCTATTTAGTGGTCTAAGAATTAAAGTTAAAGTAACAGCTATTTTAAAACCTTTTTATTCATACGGGTTCAACACAGGCTTTGGGGTCAGAACTGATTTCAAATACCAGATCTGCTTCTTTGTAACTTGATGACCTAGGACAAGTTACATAACCTCTCTGTTCCTCAGTTTCTTCATTTGTAAAATGGGATCAGAATAATATCTCTCAATAAGGTTATTGTGAGGATTAAATGTGGAATGTTCATCACAGATGACAGCAGCCTAATAGATATTAGCTGTGATAATCATCTTTATAATATGCTGCAAAAGTACACTAATGACTCTTGAGTCGAGTTAACCAAAAGACAGATATCTTTTGCTTTCTTCCTGTTTTCTTGTTTTCCTTACTTGTTTTAAAGAATTGAGAAGAAAATTTATTCCAGCATTTGGAATAAAAAATTATGTCCAAAAAATTGTTCATTTTATTGATATATAAGCAAAATGTTATTTATGTATTAAGAAAACATGTCTTATCTAGTAAATGTCAGGCACTACCAGTCTGAGAAACTGACAGGTAAACATGTAATTACATGCACTCTAACGAACCCTGTGCTGCACAAATACACATACGCGGGTGTGATGGGAGTGGCGCCTTTTCCAGCTCCTCTTACATAGATCCCTTCCTTGGCACCAAAACCAAGGAATAAGTCTTTTTTCCCTTTAATTGGGTGATTTAAACTGTGGAATTCTTTAAATTTCTTGAGATAAAGAAAAGCACCTTGACTTATCGAGGACACTAGATATAGTATTTCCTGTAGAGCAAGAGCTTCCTAATAGCATAGTCACTTCTAGGTTTTTTTATTTTATTTTACTTTATTTATTTTATTTTGACAAAGAGAGAGAGTCATAGAGAGGGACAGATAGGGACAAACAGACAGGAAGGGAGAGAGATGAGAAGCATCAATTCTTTGTTGTGGCTCCTTAGTTGTTCATTGATTGCTTCCTCATACGTGCCTTGACCAGGGGGCTACAGCAGAGTGAGTGACCCCTTGCTCAAGCCAGTGACCATAGAGTCATGTTTATGATCCCACACTCAAGCCAGCAACCCTGCGCTCAAGCCGGTGAGCCCGCTCTCAAGCTGGATGAGCCTGCTTTCAAGCCAGATGAGCCTGGGCTCAAGCCAGGGACCTCCGGGGTTTGAACCTGGGTCTGCCACATCCCAGTTTGATGCTCTATCCATTGCGACACTGCCAGGTCAGGCACTTCAAGGTTTTAATCTGAAAAGTTCTTCAGCATATATTTTTTTCTTTGCTATCTACTTTTTTTTTTAGTTTTCTGTTCTCCACTTAATCATTTAGAGACCTGGATTGTTCCCCAGAAAAAGAATGCTTTAGGAATTCTTAGAGTGATCTAAAGGTAAAGACAGACAATTATTTTTTTAAACTTCAAGTTTTGTACCAACAAAATGAATATAAATGTTTATGGCAGTTATTAAAAATGCATAAAATTTAAATTTCATTGCATTTTTCAGAATTCTTAATTATAATTCCCTAACCACTGTTGAAGATCCATATCTTTTTAAATTGCCAGCATTAAAATATTTGCAAGTTTTGCAACAATCTCATGGCTCATGAAATGGTTTCTGCTCTCTTTTTTTTTCTTTTCTTTTCTTTTTTGGTTTCTGCTCTTTCTTATTTTCATCAAAGATTAAGTATTTTGCATTTTGACTAAAATGTCATAATTTAAATTTTAACTGGGTTATTATTGAAAAAGAGTTATTGGCACAAAAAATATGACTGAGAAAGGATGCACGTGGACAGGACAGCCAGCAGAGGGAGGGAGTGTGCTGAAGAACACACTCAGAGCTGGGACATGTAGGTGCACGTGGACAGGACAGCCAGCAGAGGGAGGCAGCGTGCTGAAGAACACACTCAGAGCTGGGAAATGTAGGTGCATGTGGAAACACCACTGATGTCAGAAAGGAGAAAGGAGTGAGTTGTACATTATGCATTGTTTTAAAGAGTAATCCAATGGTGGATACAATTGAGAATGAGAAGTAGGATAAAAGTAAAATAAAAACAATAGAAAAAAGATTGTATTGTTCACCATGGTCATTAATTTGATGATGCAAATACATTTAAATTTCTTCCAGAATAGCTCTCTGAAATTACCATCTTTGACAAGTAAACTCCTGAGCAGGCTTGACAGAGAAGCCAGATTGAAGTAAATCACATGTTAAGTGTCTTTTTAAGTATAGGATTTTTTCCTTTGGGTTCATATCGTGCATCTTTGGCCTTTCTCCTTCAGAGACCTGGGAGCAACACAGGTGTCACTGAAAACAGTTGAGACTGTCATCGTGAAGACCCGTGAATTGAAAAAACTGTAAGTTGACTATTGTTATATTTATTTTCATTTAATTTTTCTTTAAGATTTGCTCTATCATTTTCTTAAGTCAGGCTTATTGAGGCATTGTTTATTTAATAAAATTCACTGTTTTAATGTGTCCATTCAGTGAGTGTTGATAAATATATAGCTCTGACCACCACCACATTCAAAATACGGAATACTTTTGTTATCTCCAAAAGGCCCCTCCTCCTCCCATCACAGGCCTCTGGCAAACACCAGTCTGATTTTGTCACTATAATCCTGAATTTTATTTTTCTTTTTGTATTTTTTCTGAAGTTAGAAGCCCGGAGGCAAGCAGACAGACTCCCGCATACATCCGACTGAGATCCACGTGGCATGCCCAGCAGGGGGCGATGCTCCGCCCATCTGAGACTTTGCTTCATTGCCCTGGGAGCCACACTATCTCTTGAGGTGGAGGCCATGGAGCCATTCTGAGCGCCTGGGCCAACTTTGCTCCAATGGAGCTTGGGCTGCAGGAGGGGAAGAAAGAGACAGAGAGGAAGGAGAGGGGAAGGGAGGAGAAGCTGATGGGTGATTCTCTTGTGTGCCCTGACTGGGAATCCAACCTGGGACTTCCACACGTTGGACTGATGCTCTACCACTAGCCAATAGCCAGGGCCCAATCTTGCCTTTTTTAAAGTGTCTTATAAATGAATCATGTAGCACAGAAGCTTTTGTGTTTGGCTCCTTTCACTTAGTGTAATCCTTTGCAGATCCGTCCATGTTGCCGCATCTGTCAGTAGTTCATTCCTTCTTATTGCCGTGTAGTATTCCAATTGTGTGAATATCCCAGGTTGCTCATGCAGTCATCAGTTAATGCATATTTGAGTTGTTCCTAGTTTTTCCACTTGTATAAGCTGCTAAAAAACATTTACAGGCAGGTTTTGTATGAACATACGTTTTCATTACTTAGGTGTAAAATACCTAAGCATAAATTGCTACATTATGCTGAGTGAAAATTTAACATTTTAAAAAAGATTTTATTTATTGATTTTAGAGATAGAAGAGAGAGACTCAGAGGGAAGGAGTGGGAAGCATCAACATTTAAAGAACCTGCTAAAGTGTGTTCTAAAGTAGTTGTACCATCTTGCCTTCCCACAAGTAGATGAGAGCTGCAGTTGCTCCACATTTTTACCATATATATTATATATATATTTAAATTAGCCTTTCTAGTAGGAATGTATTTGTATCTCATCGTGGTTTGAATTTGCATTTCTGCAATAGCTGATTATATAGACCATGCATGTGAAAATATCCTTTTCAATGAAGTGTCTGTCACTTCATTTTTTTCCCATTTTTTACTAAATTTATCGAGGTGACATTGGTTAATAGTATCGTATAGGTTTCAAGTGTACATCTCTATGGTACATGATCTGTATATTGAATTGTGTGCCGATCACCCCAAATTTAAACTGTTCTCCGTCACTGTGTATTGGGCCCCCTTTACCTCCTGCCACTGTCCCACCCCTTCCCTCTGGTAACCATCATACTGCTGTCTGTGTTTATGGGTCTCAGTTTTATTTCCCACATATGAGTGAAACCATGTAGTTCTTAGCTTTTTCTCCTTATTTCAGTTAGCATAATATTCTCAGATTTATCTATGTTTTTGCAAATGGCAATATTTCATCTATTCAAAATCCACTTTTAATTGTATATTTTTCTTATTGAGTTTTAAGAATGCTTTATGTAAGTCCTTTCTCTCAGACACGTGTTTGGTAAATATCTTCTCCTAGATTGTGGCTTGTCTTTTTTCCATTAAAAGTATCTCTGAAGAACCAGAAGTTTTTAATATTTAAATTTTGATAAACTCTAATTTAGCAGTCTTTTTCTAAAATAATTTGTGCTTTTTTGGTCCTTATCTAAGAAATCTTTGTGTGAGAACCCATTCTCTAACCTAAAATCACATAGATTTTCTCCTCTATTTTTTTCTAGAAATTGTTTAGTTACAGTTAGGTCTGTGGCCCATTTTGGGTTAATTTTTATGTATGATGTAAAGTAAGGAGTAGGTATCACTTCCTTGCAGTTTTTAGAAAATATTTCTGTAGAGCCCTATTGTGATATTTTATTACTGGACTTATTGTACCTTAAATTGTGCCCTCTCCTTCAACATGGCAGGCTAATAAGAACTTGCTGTTATGTCACATGCTAAGGATATATGCTAAGGATGGTTGAGGGGATTACATGATATTAGTGTGGGAAAGGGCTCTGCAATTAGCAGTCTGCTCCAACTGCTTTTGACAGGTCAGCCTGCAAATGACTGTCTTCCCCACAGTGTCAAATCTACTGGTCACAGCTCTGCCCCATCCTCCTCAGCCTCCCCCAGCATCTGCCACAGTGAGTCCTTCCCTTGTCAGTTATGACTTCCTCTCCAGATATTCAAAATCATTGCTCTCTATAACTACAATACTATTAATGCACTGAAGAAATAAATTTCCTACACAATAATATTATATAATAAAGAGTTGATGCTTGATTTTCTTTCGGTTGTCTATCATTTACTTTTAGCAACTCTTTGATGTATAACTGACATACAGTAATTTGTGTTGATATATATGCATGTGTGTGTATATATATTTACATATACATATAATATGAAGCCATCAGCTATAATTAACATATAATAAGGTGTGTTGAAATGTATATGTGTGTATATGCATTTACATATACATAAACCATAAAGCCATCACCAAAATAAAACTATTCATCACCTGAAAAAAATTTTTCATGTCTCCTTGCCTTCCCCAATCCAAGTGCAACCATTGATCTGTTGTCTGTTGATATAGATCAGCTTGCATTTTCTAGATTTTTGTAATATATATACTTAAATCTGTTTAAGTATATTACTGATTAGGGATCCAAGCAGACATACAATAATTTGTGTTGACATGTATGCATCACATGTCATGTTTTCTTTAGTCTAAAACATTTATCTACCCATATATATACATATTATATTTTATGACACTGGCATTGTTGATGTGTCTAAGACCATTGTCTATAAATTGTCCCATAGTCTGGATTTGTCTGTTTGCTCATGAATAGGTTCAATGTAAAATTTTTAGGAAAAATATTACATAGGTGATATGTCCTTCTTATTTCATCACTTGAAGTGTCCCATAATACTAAGTTTGACCACTTGGTGAAAGTAGTATCTCCCAGAGCACTCCATTGTAAAGAGACTTTTCCCCATCATAATTAATAAAGAATCTGTGGGCTGATACTTTGGGATCAGTGAAGATTCTACTTTCAACTTATTACCGAACTGTGCATCAATAATAATTCTTGTCTGAATCCATTATTACATCGATTACAAATTGATACTTTATTATTCCTTTTTCATTTAATAGCTGGCATAATAATATAAATAATAGCTCCCCATCTTTTAAAAATCTTAATTGATTTTAGCCTGACCAGGTGCTGGCGCAGTGGAGAGTGCATCGGACTGGGATGCAGAGGACGCAGGTTCTAAACCCTGAGGTCACTGGCTTGAGTACGGGGTTCCTGGCTTGAGTTTAGAATTATAGACATGACCCCATGGTTGCTGGCTTGAACCCAAAGTTCACTGGCTTGAAGCCCAAGGTCACTGGCTTGAGTAAGGGGTCACTCACTCTGCTATAGTTTTCCAGTTTAGATACATATGAGAATACAGTCAAAGAACAACTAAGGTGCTGCAACAAAAAATTGATGCTTCTCATTGCTCTCCCTTCCTGTCTGTCTGTTCCTATCTGTCCCCTCTCTGTCTCTATCACAAGAAAAAAATTTTAAGTGATTTTAGAGAGATAAAGAGGGAGAGAGAAAAAGAGAGTGAAACATCATGTTCTGCTGCTGTATGCATTCATTGGTCGACCCCTCTATATGCCCTAACCAGGTAGGTACTGAACCCACATCTGCCACGTGGCATATTGGGATGACGACCTAACCAACTGAGCTATCTGGCCAGGACTCCCCTCTTTTCTTTTTGAGTATCATTTTAAATTAAAGGGCTCTTCTTTAAATTACTTTACACCTTATTAACATTATTCTTTTGAGTGTTCAAATTTCATTATTTATATACTTTTTTAATGCCCAGAGCAATTCCTAATATGTTTATCACTCATAATTAGGAATTGAGAAATGGACTCCCTAAGTTGGGAACTTAATTCAGAGTCTTCTTAAAAGTCTTCCCCCTTCCTGTGTACTCTCTACCCTAAGTGAGACTTTTGGGTTGTGAGGATATACTTCTGAATTAAAGTATAGATCTGTGTCACCCAATTCTAATCCCTACCCCCTTCATGCTAGGCATTCCATACCCACTGCCATTCTTCCCCTGCTGTTGGGCACTTCTGGCCTCCTCTCTCTTTATGTACAATATTCAAGGGTAGCGTATGGACAGCTGATCCCAACCTGTTCAGGCGATGTGGCCCAGCAACTCTTTTCTCCACAGCCCTGGGGTAGCCTTGAGCTACCTCTTCTACCTACTCAAGTAACTCCTGTGCCACTAACTGAATTCTCTGTGTTTCCATTTGTAGGATCTTACCCAGCCGTTTGTCCTGCTGCCTCTGCTAATTTAAAAATGATATTGAGGCTGTCAGCGAGACAATTAAACTGCATTGTGAAACTGCATGTGTGGTAAACACGCCTTGTGGTGAGTCTGAATTGCCTGATGATAAATTTTTAATTTTATTATGTTGTTTTTTGTTTTTTTTTCTAAAGCTGGAAACGGGGAGAGACAGTCAGACAGACTCCCGCATGCGCCCTACCGGGATCCACCCGGCACGCGCACCAGTGGCGACGCTCTGCCCACCAGGGGGCGATGCTCTGCCCCTCCGGGGCGTCGCTCTGCCGCGACCAGAGCCACTCTAGCGACCAGAGCCACTCTAGCGCCTGGGGCAGAGGCCAAGGAGCCATCCCCAGCGCCCGGGCCATCTTTGCTCCAATGGAGCCTTGGCTGCGGGAGGGGAAGAGAGAGACAGAGAGGAAGGAGGGGTTGGGGTGGAGAAGCAAATGAGCGCTTCTCCTATGTGCCCTGGCCGGGAATCGAACCTGGGTCCCCCGCACGCCAGGCCGACACTCTACCGCTGAGCCAACCGGCCAGGGCCTAATTTTATTATGTTTTAATTTTTAATGGACGATAAATTTTAAACAAATAATATAACTACATTTTTCATTCGTTTAGAGTTCAACACTTTACACTTCTAAGAACTACTCCCTTGCTAAAAGTCAGGTTAAGGCACATGAGAAAGGAATGGAAGGGGAAGGGAAGTAACATTAATGGTCACATACTGTGCGTTGTGCTCTCTGCTTGGTGCTTTACTTCCAAATGAGAACCTGTTCATTAGTGATTTACAGTTTGTAAACAGGTCTGTATGCATTAGGCTTTCATTCCCCTTTGCCTTATCGGACAGGTATAGATACATTTTTATTTTCATTGTTTTGGCCCTTTTTTTTTTTTTTTTTTTTTTTTTAGTGAGAGAGAGGAACAGATAGGGGCAGAGAAACAGGAAAGGACAAAAATGAGAAAAATCAATTCTTCATTGCGGCACCTTAGTTGTTCACTGATTGCTTTCTTATATGTACCTTGACTGGGGGTACCAGTCAAGCCAGTGACGCCTTATCAAGCCAGCAACCTTGGGCTTCAAGGTAGTGACCTTTTGGTCTCAAGCCAGCAACGATGCGATCACGTCTATGATCCCATGCTCAAACCAGTGACCTAGCGCTTAACCTAGTGAGACAGTGCTCAAGCTTAAGCTACATGAGCTGTTGGCGACTTCAGAGTTTCAAACTTGTGTCCTGTGCATCCCAGGCCGACACTCTATCCACTGCACCACTGCCTGGTCATGGTGGTTTCGCAACTATATAAAGAGTACAAATGATACTGTTTCATGAATGTTTTATTTGGAACCTAGAGTTTCTGGTTCAATCAGCAGAACTGCTCCCCAGCCCTTCTAATGGACAGAGGCTCTTGTGTTCTTAGGCTGTCCCACTCACAGCCTGCTCTAAAGCTCAAGGTTTTATATCTACCAAACACTCAGTTGCTTTTAAGATTTTTCTACACATTAGGTTTATTTGCACCCATTTGATCAGTTCCAAAATGTGTCCTCCTGCCCCGATAGCTTGAATATGGGTCTCTGTCAGTGATCTGGGCCACATCACAAATAATAACACTTTGCTCCTTATATATAGACAGTGTCACTTATTTTTCAAAACAATTTTTTGACCAAATATATAAGTTTCTTTTACCCAAAGGTGGGCAGAACAGGCATTTCTATCTCCTTTTACAGGTGAGTAAAAACAAAATCTGAAAGTATTAATTGCTGTCAGGTCTCCTGCTTCCAGTTTGGGGTTCTCTGAAGCCCGTGTTACTCCTTTCGTAGGACTCTGACCTTCTCTGACCATCACACCACCACCAGCAATACTTTTAATTCTTTCATGAAAGAAACCGAGCTGCACAAACACACACTTGACCTTCATGTGGTCAGAAGCTTTGGATGGTTCCCCAAGTATAACTGAAAATATAAGACATGACATGAAATGAAAGTGAAGTAGGCATCTGACAAAAGTTGCTTTTTCCTTCTGCATTTTAGGACCCCAAGTATTATTATTCCATAGATTTATCGAACATTCCACATTGGCACACAACCTGGCAAATCTCTTAACCAATATCCTAGATGCCTGCCTAAATTTTTCTTCCTTTATTTTTCAAGTTAGAGGAGGGAGATACAAAGAGATTCCCTCAGGCCTTGACTGGAATCCACCCAGCAACCCCTGTCTGGGGCTGATGCTCTGCCCTTCTGGGCCATGCTCATAACCAAGCTATTTTTATCACCTAAGGGAAGGCTCCTACAGAGCCATCCTCAGTTTCTAGGGCTGATGTGTTGGAACCAATCTATCCATGGCTGTGGGAGGGGGAGAGAGGGAGAGAGGTAAGGAAGGGGGAGGGATAGAGAATCATATGGTTGCTTCTCCTGTGTGCCCTGACCAGGAATTGAACCAAGAACATCCATATGCCAGGTAGATGCTCTACCATGAACCCTACCAGCCAGGGCCAATGCCTGCCTAAATTTAACCAAAGAGCTAAGGTGGACATAGTGGTTTTTGTGTATAGAGCCTTCTGTTGTGGGGGCTAGAATATGTGGCAGCAGGGACCAAGCTGAGGAGTGGGTGGTAGGTTGGGAAAGGCAGGTCCAGATGAGGACATGTTGGCGCTGGGTGTTCATCATGGTCACCTGTGACGGTAGCAAGAACACGAGCACACTGACACGATGGAGAGAGGAAGCCTCATGCTCCCTCCGCATCTGAGCAGGACAGGATGGGGCACATGAATGTGAGGAGTCACGTGGATCTGCAGAGTCTACCTGAGAGGTGTCTTCTAGCCTTGACTTTTCCTCAGTACTGGGCAGGTGTCCCCTGGTGACCAGATCAATAATTCTAAATATACTTACTATAATCATGCTATGAAATGTGAGTAAATGACCACTTTTGAAAAAGACACCTTTTCTGCTTTTGTTGTGTTGCAAAGCATAGGTTTAGGTAGGGTTTGTTTCTCTCCTCTGTAAAAGGCACTGAGATATCTGCCGTTCCTAATTGATCTAAGTCAGATGCAGACTGTGGACTGACAAAAGCTGTCCCATGAGTGTTTCGTTATCAGAAGGGGTCTCTTCTTTTTTACAGATGAAGAACTGCCCACAGCAAAGGCAGCATTAATAGAAGCAGTAAGAAGCCATAGAGAAAGCACCAGCACTTAGCTAACTATTGAACCGGAGAAGACGTCCCCAGAAAAACGTGGCAACAAGCTGTCAACCATTATGAGTGAGTAGCTTGACGTTAATGACACAAGTGATATTCTTAGAGCTCTAAATTACTTGCTACCTCATTTTTTGAGGGAAATCTAAAAGATAGAGCATCAACATTAGCAAGCTCCCTTTTTTTCAAATGTACAAGTTGGCAATATGCCCAAGTCGTGTTAAAAACAACAGAGGGAACCGTTCTTTTATACCTGAATTTTACAATCCAAGCTACAAAAATAATTGAGGAAACTCTGATTTCTGGAACAGGACTCCTGATGAAGCTTTTCAAGGAGGAGCAGAAAGTCGAGGTTCCCAAAGCAGAGTGGGAAACGGGCCAATTGAAAAATGAGAGGACAGATGCCCAGGATGAAGAGGAAGAGCAGGAGTCAAGTGAGGTGAGGACAGCTCCCAAAACACGGCACCTGGACGTTTAGTCAGAGTGGGACAGGCCATGAAAGCACTGGCAGAGGTGCCAATTATGGTACATAACAGAAGCTCTCCAGTAAGTGAAATGAGGTAACTTTGAGGCGGGTCAAGTACTGAGGTGGTCAAAGCAGGGAAAATGGAGAATTCAGAGTTCCATGTCTGTTTTTAGGGGGGGAAGTTTTTGGAGCAGGCGGCTGCTGTGGCTTAAAGAGCTCTTTGGGCCCTGGCCGGTTGGCTCAGCGGTAGAGCGTCGGCCTAGCATGCGGAGGACCCGGGTTCGATTCCGGCCAGGGCACACAGGAGAAGCGCCCATTTGCTTCTCCACCCCTCCGCTGCACTTTCCTCTCTGTCTCTCTCTTCCCCTCCCGCAGCCAAGGCTCCATGGGAGCAAAGATGGCCCGGGCGCTGGGGATGGCTCTGTGGCCTCTGCCCCAGGTGCTAGAGTGGCTCTGGTCGCAATATGGCGACGCCCAGGATGGGCAGAGCATCGTCCCCTGGTGGGCAGAGCGTCGCCCCATGGTGGGCGTGCCGGGTGGATCCCGGTCGGGCGCATGCGGGAGTCTGTCTGACTGTCTCTCCCCGTTTCCAGCTTCAGAAAAATGAAAAAAAAAAAAAAAAATTAAAAAAAAAAAAAAAAAAAAAAAGAGCTCTTTGGAGCAGTCAGTGCCATACCAAAAATATATGGCAAAGAGAGCCTACAGGATGAGTCATCTGGTGAGGATGAGCCTTTAGAATTCTTGTCTAATGTGAGGAAGTAATCAAGGTGAACTCTCAGAAGTTATGATTGGAGCATCAAAACCAGCTGCTGAGGACACAGGTGAAGAAAGGGAGTCATAACACCACCTCCTTGAGTTACCCGAAAACAGTGTTGAAAATGTATGCTCAGCAGTGCTGAAAAAATACATATTTTCCTCTTTTGAAATGTGTAAGTTTATAGCCGACGCTAGCCACGAGGTTAGTTAGACATTAAAACATAACTAGTTAAGCCTTGGCTGGGTAGCTCAGTTGGTTACTGCAGTGTTTTTCAACTGGTGGGCTGTGGGCTGGCAGTTTTCTGGCGGACCCACACCACTCTACAGACCTCTGGTTTGCTCAGGACACTCTACGGTTGCAGGCTTGATTCCTGGTCAGCGCATATTGAAAGAACCAACCTATGACTCATGAATGAATGGAAAAGCAAATTGATCTTTCTCTCTCGCTCCCTCTGTGGGGAAAACAGCTGTGTTAGGCTTACTCGCTGGTTACTGGCTGCAAGCACTTTGCCTGATTAGCACATGAGCATGTGGCAGCGCCACGTGTGTGTGGTCTGTGTAAGGCCACGGGTGGTGTCCCTCTGGGGCGAGTCTCCCAGATCGCTCTCCCGCCAGTGAGTTGTGGTTTTCCTGCTCCGTTGCCCTTCACTGAGAAAAGCAGGTTCTCCTTTATTAGCTCTTTTCCTTTCTTTTTTTTTTGTATTTTTCTGAAGCTGGAAACCAGGGAGAGACAGTCAGACAGACTCCCGCATGCGCCCGACCGGGATCCACCCGGCACGCCCACCAGGGGCGACGCTCTGCCCACCAGGGGGCGATGCTCTGCCCCTCCGGGGTGTCGCTCTGCCTCGACCAGAGCCACTCTAGCGCCTGGGGCAGAGGCCAAGGAGCCATCCCCAGCGCCCGGACCATCTTTGCTCCAATGGAGCCTTGGCTGCGGGAGGGGAAGAGAGAGACAGAGAGGAAGGAGGGGGTGGGGTGGAGAAGCAAATGGGCGCTTCTCCTATGTGCCCTGGCCAGGAATCGAACCCGGGTCCCCCGCACACCAGGCTGACGCTCTACCGCTGAGCCAACCTGCCAGGGCTCTTTTCCTTTCTTATTTGCTCGCCTGTCTTTGCTCGCCTCCAATAAACGGGTATGGCCCGACGCTTTTCAGCTCTGCAGTTCCTCTGTGTTCATTAAGAACCTACCTGGCCTCAACCACCAGCTCTACACTCTCTCTAAAATCAATACTGTAGCATCCACCGGGGTACAAAACAGATGTCGGAGACTTTCAGGAATTTAGATGGAAAATTGGCCAAGCTTTTAACCTGCGCAGGGGTGGACTCTCGGGTGTCTCAGGGACACTATACTCTTAAAAAGTCGCAGATGAGAGCCGCGCCCAAATGCTCACAAACTAGGTCTTATATAGGCTGAGCAAGCAAGCAGTTTCCAAAAGCAGACTTGGCTATTAGCTATTGGCGGGGGGAGAAGTCACATGGCATAGTAACATAGGGCAGGTAGTGGAAAAGTTTTAAAACTGTTAAAACTGTTATAAATCTAGATAAACAGGATTTGGGGGCTGGGTCAGCTCTAAGTTCCTTGTTCCTTATGCAACCTCTCATGCAACCTTCAGGGTAAGGCGGGTCCCTACATTCCCCCTTTTTTCTTAGACATGAGTTAAACCTTTGACTCATTTTCTTCCCCTGCTAGGAGCGTGTAAGGCTGAGAAAGAACCATGAGCTTAACAACTTCTGTTCTTTCTTTGATGAAACCTAAAACCTTGTTTAGAATTATTGGTCCAATAAAATATTAGAGTCCTTATTCCTTGGAGAAGGTGACCTTGAGAGGCTGATCGGGGTCCCGTCGCACTCGCCATGTCCTATTATTCTCTCCTGGTTCCTGGGCCTGCTTCACATGGGATAGGTGGATCCAGTAGGGCTTCTCAGCAATTCTAACAGCAGAAGGTGTGCTGAGCAATACCTGGAATGGCCCTTGCCACCTTGGCTCGAGGTTTCCCCTGCAATGATTAAGGATCCATACCCATTGTCCAGGCTCTGGTGGAGGTTCTCAGGTGCTGCTTTCTTGAGCTGCTCCTCTTTCCCTCCTTAGTTCTCGCACTTCCTCTCAGATCTGCTGTAATGCCTGTAGGGACTTAAGGAAATTATGATTAGATACCTCTATTTCCTCTGTAGTGAGCTGGGGAACTAATGGAGTAGGTTGTCCAAACATGAGCTCATAGGGAGTCCACTTGTTGACATATGGGGTACTTCTGACCCGGAACAAGGCAAAGGGGAGTAACTCTACCCAGTTCTCACCGGTCTCCTCCTTTAACTTGATTAAGGTTTCTTTTAGGGTCCTATTCATTCTTTCTACTTGCCCAGAATTCTGTCACAGAAAAAAACAAATTACAAAGTACTCCTCATTTAGATTAATCATAACTTTAGCTATAAAAATTATTCTCTTAATATGTTTCATAAAGCATTATGACAGTGAGTTTTTAATTAGTTCAAAACACTTTATTAAATTATGACTTTTAGAAACACTTTTGGTAATAAGAACTTTTTATAATAAAAAAATTAAAGTGTTCAGCAACAAAGACTTTGGTAAATTACTCACAGATACTAAGATGTAAGGCAAGAATCAAAATTCTGGTGTGTGCCCTGCTTTCAGATGCTTTGACAATACTATTGCACTGCTAGTGTAAAGTACAGTAGTGCAATAAAGTCAGAGCATTCGTTAGCAGTAATAGGTAGGAAGGGGAACACAAAAGTATCTTCTATCAGTTGAAGCTTCAGTGAGAAAAGAATGTAAAGAATTGCCATTTTGGACAGAAGACATCCAAAACCTAAGATCATTTATATCAATGTTTCAAAAAATAGAATTGAACTTAAATATCAAAGTATCTTTTTTCTTTGATGACTAATCTATGATTAATATTGAAATAGAAACACGCATAGAGGTAGAGAGGCATTTTGTAAATATGCCCTAAATTGAGCAGTTATTAACATGGGTACAGTATTGTTAAGACCTTAGGCCTAGAATTAACAAAACTGGTTATAATTACTAAAGAAAGTTGCAAAAAATATTTCTGTTCTGCTGAGATATGTTGGTTAGCTCCTCCATAGCAACTGATTGATTACCATATTTCCCCATGTATAAGATGCACCTTAATTTGGGGCCTGAAATTTGAAAAAAATGTATTATATAAAGATATTGAACTCGTTTTATTTATCATAAAATTCATACAACTTCTCATCACTGTCAAAACTCCCATCCATTAGTTTGTCCTTATTTGTGTCTGATGACGAATCACTGTCTTCATATATTGCATCGTCCTTAGTTCCCACTATGGCATTTGAAATGCCACATTTCCACAACCACAGTATAAGACGCTCTCAGTTTTGAGACCCCAAATTTTCCCCCCAAAAGTTGTGTCTTATACATGGGGAAATATGGTAAATGCCATTTAAAACGTCTTTTCATTAAAAAAAATTAAATGTAAAATAATGTTTCCAAATCTCTATACACCCAATCTATCTCTAAAATTTAAACTACAATATGAAAAGCCCTTACCACCTTAGGGTTTTTTTGTTTGTTTGTTTTACAGAGACAGAGAGAGAGTCAGAGAGAGGGATAGATAGAGACAGACAGACAGGAACGGAGAGAGATGAGAAGCATCAATCATTAGTTTTTCATTGCAACACCTTAGTTGCTTTCTCATATATGCCTCGACCGTGGGCCTTCAGCAGACCAAGTAACCCTTGCTCATGCCAGTGACCTTGGGTTCAAGCTGGTGAGCTTTGCTCAAACCAGATGAGCCCGCACTCAAGCTGGAGATCTCGAGGTCTTGAACCTGGGTTCTCCACATCCCAGTCCAACGCTCTATCCACTGTGCCACCGCCTGGTCAGGCACCTTAGGGTTTTTTATCTAGAGTAAAATCATGACCATTAGCCCTTCCTAACTAAATATTGTGAAAGAGGATTTTAAATTTTCAGTTAACCCCTAAAACATCTTAAACATAACAGGAAATCATCTCTTTCTTTCAAACTAAAATCAAAGAGAAATAATAAGATAATGGGGGGGGGGGTGTTGTCCAAGATTTAAAGATTTAAGTATCAGGGTCCCTGAGTTCAAGCTAATTAACATCCTAACCTTCTAACTGGTAAGAAACCAGTTCAAAAGTCAGAGGTAAGCCCAGAAATAGAAATGGTATCATAAGTATCACATTGCTTTACCTTTTATGAACAATCACTATGGTACTGTACCATACGAGGACACTGGATAAATACTCCTCATTAAGTGAAGAAAATAAAGTTAGAGAACAAAGATTACCCTACAATAAGCTTATTCCTCAATTAATAATGTTGATTAATGCAAAAATACTTTCCATTATTTTCACTAACTGTCCCTTAAATGGTCCAGGTCAGCTACTTAGTTGGATTAAGCCTCTGAAGAAATGAACTCAAATTCAGGACAGCTGGAACATGAGTGTCTTGACCTTAAATGCTAGGCCACTTAATTCAGATATTAGAATATTTCAACTAATAATCAGGATTGTACCAAAAATTTACCTTTAGAATCTTAGAAACTAAACTTGTTCACAGATGCAAGGAATTTAAGAAGAAAGACCTGCTTTTCTTCTCTTCCTCTCTTAAAGATTGTTTAAAAAACTACCCCATCATTCAAACGTCTAAAAGTTTTATTCTGGGTATCTCATAGTTTTCTAAAACCTACTTTTCAAGATATACACTTATTTCCACTGGCATCAATTTTCCTCTTAAATATGTTCACTCTAATAAAAGTCCTGTGAGACTCTACAAATAGTTTGCAGAGTCCAGAAAATGTTTAATAGATACCTCAAAATTAAACAGCCAACTTGAGGCAAGAAAACCTGTTAAAAGCAAAGTTAGTATCTATGCATCTGTTGGTCAAATAAGTTTGCAAATATGATGTATATGTTTGCTCGCTTATAGTTTGCATTGGGTGTGGGGGACAGGCTGTAAGCAGGCAGGGTCTTTATAGCCTAAGGCTTAGTTTTAAAACTAAGCTTTTGGCCCTGGCCGGTTGGCTCAGCGGTAGAACGTCGGCCTGGCGTGCGGGGGACCCGGGTTCGATTCCCGGCCAGGGCACATAGGAGAAGCGCCCATTTGCTTCTCCACCGCCCCTCCTTCCTTCCTGTCTCTCTCTTCCCCTCCGGCAGCCAAGGCTCCATTGGAGCAAAGATGGCCCGGGCGCTGGGGATGGCTCCTTGGCCTCTGCCCCAGGTGCTAGAGTAGCTCTGGTCGAGGCTGAGCGATGCCCCGGAGGGGCAGAGTGTCGCCCCCTGGTGGGCGTGCCGGGTGGATCCCGGTCAGGCGCATGTGGGAGTCTGTCTGACTGTCTCTCCCCGTTTCCAGCTTCAGAAAAATAGAGAAAAAACAAACAAACAAGCAAGCAAACAAAAAAAAAACTAAGCTTTTCCCCACACCCTTGACTGTTGCGTGATAGGGGGTGGTGCACTCTCATGAGGAGTCCCATTATGCCTCACATAAGTGACTTTTGTATCAGAGACTTCCTTGTTTGTATATTGGGTTAAAGGTTTTGATTTCTACAGCCCATGCTGGAGGAGAGCAGAGAAAGACCACATGGAGGAGAGGAGAAGCAGCCAAGATGGCGGAGTGCTGAAGGAGTAGCCAGTTTGTGCAGAGTTTGTACAGAGAGAAGAAGATGGGGAACAGAGGTGAATAAGGCTGGTGAGGTAGAAACCTTTGATTCTAGGAAACTCGGTTAAGTCAGTGGCTTTGGGAGCCCTGAATGGAAAGGGAAGTGTTTTCCCACTGTGTGTATTTTTTGCCCGCTGGGTGCAAGCTAGGATTAAAGCTAATGGCCCACCAGTTCTTGGCTCCGTTGTTTCATTACCGTCTGTCCGAATCAAATGTGAGCCTGCATGGGCCAGGTGGCTGTGATGGTGGCCGTGGCTAATAGCCATACAGCATTCCATCAATAAAAATTTTAATTATAAAAAAAAAGCAAAATCAGTATCACTTAGCATCTTACATTTTGGCAGAAGTATGGATCTGGAGGGAGAAATTCAGAATGGGGGAGAAGGGCAAGACAATGTTAACAGATACGCCTGCTGATAGAATGAAACTACAATATTTTAACGTCATTTAAAAAAGACAATGATAAAAATAACAAAACTTTGAACTAAAAGTTCATTATTACAGGTTTAGAAAGCTACAGAAAATCCGTCTCCTCTGCCATTTCTCTCTCCCTATCTCCAATGCCACCACCACTTGAAGAAAATTGAAATTCAAATAGAATTTGTACACAAGGCACTGCAATTAATTAATACAACGGAAGAACATACATAATAAGTTATACCAAGGTCTCACATTTTCTGGGGTGAGAATAGGGGCAAAGATGACATTCATTTTCTTCCAGGGTCATTACACGTGCAGATGTTAACGTGACCCAAGGTTCAGCTTGGAGAGAGCAGCACAGGCACAAATGGTATCTAAGGAGTAAAGCCAGGGAATGGCAAGCGGAGGAGGGGCGGGTTGCGGGTGGAGAAGAAAGTTTTGGCTTCTTAATCTTATTTGACTTAAGGGAAAACTGACAGAAGCTCAACGATGGGTGAGTCCTCCAAATACCACCCTTTAAAGACCCCCCCTTCCCCCCCCCCCCAAAAAAAAACAAAAACTGGTAATGCAACGGGGGAGGGGCGCGAAGAGCTGAAGATGAAACAAGGGGACTAAGAAGAAAAAAGCGCGGGCGATCGAGCTGGTAGTCTGGGGACGGGAAGGAGGGAATAAAGAGGACAAGCGAGGCAAGGATCCACATTAGAAAACTAGGACAGATCTCCAGCTTGGTCCCCTCGTGCAGGCCAAGCAGCAGAGGGTCCTTTCCAATTATTCGCCCCCGCCCCGTGAATAAAAGGAGGCAACTGGAGAGCAGGGTGCCTCCCTTGTCCCAGTCCTGCCCGCGCTCCAGGACACGAGCTCATGGTGCCGGTGCCCGTCGCTCGCTCCCCCACCATGGACTGCCTGCCCCCTCGCGCCAAACAAAAACTGGTCCCGGGGCTTTCCTGGCCGCTAGGAAGTTGAGCACGCGTCTAGCGTCCTTTCTCAGACTTCCCCAGTCCGCCTGAAGGGATTTCTCTCCGCCCCACTCGGTTTATCCTCACCCAACCCCACCCTGCATCCCCTTTCTCGGGAATGTGAACGACCTCTCCCCTTCTTGGGGCGTTTTGGGACCATTCCAGTTAACGTCTCTTTGGTAGAAATACAAACGCATGTACCAGCTGCAGCTCCTTGAAGGAGCAGAAAGGTGAGAGCAAGGAACAAAAAATTACAATGGCCCCACACCTTCAGCATCTCCCGCCATTCCCCTTATCAGTTTCCCGGATGTAACACCCTCGCCCCGCGGCGGTTAAAAGACCAGGCGGCGGCGACTCCCTTTGGTGCAGGAGGAAACTCAAGTCTGGCCCAGCCTCCGCCGCCCAGGGTTTCCAGCGACTCCAAATTGCTTCCCACTCTGGAGGCCATCAGGGAAAAATAAACTACCCAATAGATCTCCTTCACTTTACACTTACCATCAATTCCAGCTTATCCACCTCCTCTTCCATGTTGAATAGTTGACATTCCTCAGGCCGCGGCAGCGCTTAAGCAGCAAACCAAACCAGCACTGAGAGGCCCTATTGGACAGCTGTCACTCAACGTCTTGCACTCATTGGTTCCCCTGCTTCGCCGGTACCCGCCCATTGGTGACTATCTCAGCCAATCACAAGCCAGGCCCTGCTCCAACGGTTACTGGAAGAATTTAGCGGTCGAGAGAGGAGAGAGAGGAGAGAGAGAGAGAGAGAGAGAGAGAGAGGAGAGAGAGGAGAGAGAGAGAGAGAGAGAGAGGAGAGAGAGAGAGAGAGGAGAGAGAGGAGAGAGAGAGGAGAGAGAGAGAGAGGAGAGAGAGAGAGAGAGGAGAGAGAGAGAGAGAGAGAGAGAGAGAGGAGAGAGAGAGAGAGAGAGAGAGAACAACACTAGCATTGGTTCCTCCACGGTAGGTTTTAATTTTGAATATTTCTTTATGGCTAGACTTCATCTAATTCCGGGGCTCCTAGACTAGTGAGTGCAGGGATATCTTCTTTGGTTACCCGGGCTCGCGTCTTCTGTGGACGGGCCTGTTGCTGCTTGTGTTCTTACGGTAGGGACTTTGGCTGGACTCGGAGGGCATTTGGAGTGGGACAGAGGGGATTTGGAGTGGGGCAGAGGAGGTTTGAAGCTGGATAAGGAGTGGTCCGCCTGGTTCCACGCTAACTGTATTTCTATTTAATTCACACTCATGTTTTTTGTTTTTTTGTTTTTTTTTTTTCTGAAGCTGGAAACGGGGAGAGACAGTAGACAGACTCCCGCATGCGCCCGACCGGGATCCACCCGGCACACCCACCAGGGGCAACGCTCTGCCCACCAGGGGGCGATGCTCTGCCCTCCGGAGCGTCGCTCTGTTGCGACCAGAGCCACTCTAGCACCTGGGGCAGAGGCCAAGGAGCCATCCCCAGCGCCCGGGCCATCTTTGCTCCAATGGAGCCTTGGCTGCGGGAGGGGAAGAGAGAGACAGAGTGGAAGGAGAGGGGGAGGGGTGGAGAAGCAGGTGGGCGCTTCTCCTGTGTGCCCTGGCTGGGAATCGAACCCGGGACTTCTGCACGCCAGGCCGACGCTCTACCACTGAGCCAACCAGCCAGGGCCCACACTCATGTTTTTGAGGAGAGCATCTGCATTCCTTTTGCGCAGCCCTTTACATCTTTGCTACTCAAAGTGTGGTCACGACACCTGCATCACTTGGGAGCTTGTTAACAATGCAGATTATCAGGCTCCACCCAATTTTATTGAATCAATAGGATTTTAATAAATTCCTTTCTCCCACCAGTGATTCTCCTGCAAGGAGTATTTTACTATGGTCCTTGATATAGTCTTACTATCGTCTGACATTCTGTGAGAGTGTCAATTTTAGAAGTGTGCCGTGTTTACTATTACCTAATACTGCGCTGGACTAGGGTTTAAGGAGCTGCTATTGATAATGTAATGACTACAGACATGACACACTTTTAAGTTTAATGTGAATTATTAACATTTTCTTCCTTACTGAATAATCAACAAAATAATGAATCAAGCCCTAATTGCAGTGTTTTGTAATATTTGTGGTGTCAATGGCCAATTTGAAATTTCTAATATAGAGTTAGGGAAAAAAATGAGCAGTAATACAACATCTATAGCATTATAAAGTAAACAACCTCAAGATCATAGATAATAGTGAAATTAGGAAGTGATAGTTTTGTGTACTGATTCCCTTTTAAAATAAGTTATCTAAAAAAAAAAGTTACCTAATTTACTTTAAGAGTGAGTATGTTAATAACTGACTTGCAGACTTCCTGAAAATGTAGCAGTTGCCAACTCCAGTACACCACTGGAGTGGAGATAAAGGTATAGAGTCAACCCACCAAATGTAAGCAGAATATCCAGCTTCTTTGTGAAATCTATTTTGTTAATTTAGAGATTAGTGAATATAGGGAAAAAGGAAGTGGGAGGCAGGAGGCCAGTCTCTAAGTCAGTTTGATCTCTAACTAAAGACATCTAAGGTAGAGAGGGAACAGAAGCGGGAAGGACTGCAAAGGGGCAGCTGGAAGATAAGGAAGGGGAGGTTACCATGGAAGTTTTGGATTCTAGGGATCTCACAGTGAACTCTAGGTTTCCAGTGACATTTCTTCATAGAAGGTCATGGGCCTGGATTTGATGAGGCTTATTTGACTTTTTCAGGCAATTACAAGATTGCTGCTTCTTCTGATGCTTTCCCAAGTATCTGCATTCAGAATATTTTTTCCTTCATATTTTATTTATTGATTTTAGAGAGGAGAAAGGGAGGGAGAAGGAGATGGGGGAAGAGAGAGCGAAGTGGCAGGGGAGGGGAGAGAAGTGCATTCAGAATATTTTTGTGTTATTTTTAAAATCAATTAATCTGTTAGACATCCCTTGAGTTTAATGATATTTCCTGCTTGGCCTACCCTCATTATTTTAGCAGAAATAAAAACTGATATAATAAAATTGAAATTGTTGGTGGTGAAATGCCACCTGGTGTTAAGACCGGTGGAGTCAGACTGGACCTCGGTTCAACCAACCTTGGTACTTGAGTTTGGCTAAGGAAGAATTCAGAGCCAAGACTCAAACTAAGGTAAAGTTTATTTAGAAAGTCACAGAAGCTCTGGCTGGTTGGCTCAGTGATAGAGTGTCAGCCAGGTATGTAGATGTCCTGGGTTTGATTCCTGATCAAGGCACACAAGAGAAATGACCATCTGCTTATCCACCCCTACCCTTTCTTTTTTTTTCCCTCTCTCTTCCTCTCCCCTAGCCATGGCTCAATTTGTTCGAGTGCATCTCCTGCCACTGAGGATGGCTCTGTGGAGCCTTTGCCTTGGGTGCTAAAAATAGCTTGGTTGTGAGCATGGCCCCAGATGGGCAGAGGATCAGCCCCAGATGGTGATTGCCAGGTGGATCCCGGTCAGGGCACATGCGGGAGTCTGTTCCTCTAACTCCCCTCCTCTCACTTGGAAAGGAAGAAGAAGAAAAAGAAGAAGAAGGAGGAGGAGGAGGAGGAGAAGAAAGAGAGGGAGAAGGGGGAGAGGGAGAGGGAGAAGGAGAAGACAGAGAAAGAAGAAGAAAAAGAGGAAGAAGAAAAAGAAGAAAAAGTCACAGAAGTAGAATAAGTGAGCTGTAGAATGGGCTCAGGAAGCAAGTTACAGAGGCAAAACTAGGGCATTTGGAGCTTAGGAGAAAGACAAATGCAAGAAAAACGTGCCTGGGTACAGGGGGTGGGGAACGATGGGGGTGTACTCCAGGAGAAACCCGTCTAAGTGCTTTAAAGGATGGGGATTTTTAGGAGAGGTCTCAGGGAAGGGTCTCAATAGAATATTACTCAGCTTTCCTGGTGTGTTCTTTCAGGATTGTGGTCTTCACTGGTTGGTTTGCACTGGGGTTACTAGTCATCGTAGCAGCTGGTCCTGATGTCAGCCATGGTGTGCCTTGTCACTTGTTTGAAACACAAGTGAGGCCTAGATCAGTTGAAGAGCACAGGCCTAGTCTAACCTTTGGTGGCACAGTAGATAAAACATTGACCTGGAATGTTGAAATCACTGATTCCAAACCCTGGGCTTGCCCAGTCAAGGTACATACAAGAAGCAGCTATCATGAGTTGATGCTTCCTCATTCCTCCCCCCTTTCTCTCTTCCTCTCTCTAAAATCAAGAAATAAAATCTTTTTTTTTTTTAAGGAAAATCTCTGGCCTACTGAAATATAGAAAAGAAAGCTTTTTTTTTTTTTTTTTTTTTTTTTAGCAAATAGGTAATTTAAAGGCTCTTAGCAAAAGTAACTTCATTTAGCTTTTCTCCTTATCTTAAAGTCTAAGTGACCTCAGAACTTAGGTTTAAAACTCCCTACCCCTGGCCTTGCCAAACTATTGTGATGCCAGAGATAGGTTGTAAATCCTAGAAAGTTTAGGAATATATATGTGAAACATTTCCCACTATTGTGTCAGGGATAGGTTGTAAATCCTAGAATGTCTAGGAATATTTCTGTTAAATAGGCGAAACATTTATCACTACTGTAGTCTTAGTGTGTAGAAATGTTTTTTCCTTTTAATGGATCCTATAGATAAACCTTGTAACAAGACAATAAAATTTAATGAGCTTATTAAATGACTTTTGTACCATGACTCCCTCTCCTTCCCATACCCCAACCAATATGTAATTTTGTCTTTAAAAGCTGGCCCCGAACTGGGTTCAAGGCCGCATGATTTGGACAACTTAGGTCTCCATGTGGTAGCCGGCTTTAAAATAAAGACTCCTTAATTGGGTTACTTAATTGTGTGACAAGATGTCTGTTTCTCGCTGTTCTGATACAACACTACATGTTGTCCTAGGGAGGTTGTCTGAGGTATTCTCCATTCACCCGTCATTGCTCTGCTCATTTCTGTCTGCCTACCACAAAATCAACTTTTTTGGTGTGTTTTCCAGGCCTCTAAGAACTAAGGAAAATGCTCTGTTAATTTGAGATCTGGAAATTAGTTAAATAAGATGCTATTAAGAATCTTGACTCCTAGGAGGCTGTTGATATATGCACTGTCACCTGTTGCCATTAGGGGTGCCCTTTACAAGTCCAAAAGTTCTTGGAATTAAGCCACTTCTCAGTTTACAGCCCACTGTGGACTGGGAGTCAGTGGAAACTGAGAGCTGAGCAAGCCTAGAGCTGCATACCAAGTGCTGGAAGATTACTGGGTGAACAAAAGTGGAATGAATGTAGTTTAAAGGCCAGTTCCTGGGCCCTGGCTGGTTGGCTCAGTGGTAGAGCGTCGTCCTGGCGTGCAAGGGGTCCCGGGTTCGATTCCCGGCTAGGGCACACAGGAGAAGTGCCCATCTGCTTCTCCACCCCTCCCCCTCTCCTTCCTCTCTGTCTCTCTCTTCCCCTCCCACAGCCGAGGCTACATTGGAGCAAAGATGGCCCGGGCGCTGAGGATGGCTCCTTGGCCTGTGCCCCAGGCGCTAGAGTGGCTCAGGTCGCAACAGAGCGACGCCCCCTGGTGGGCGTGCCAGGTGGATCCCGGTCGGGCGCATGCGGGAGTCTGTCTGACTGTCTCTCCCTGTTTCCAGCTTCGGAAAAATACAAAAAAAAAAAAAAAAAAAAAAGGCCAGTTTCTTATTCAGATATAAGTTTGAAGGGAAGGAAGCCCAGCCCTTGAGATCACTTTTTAGTTCTGCTTCTTGAATAAGGACATTTTGTTCCTCAAGGAGCAACAACTAAAACTGGGGAGGGCCTCTGGAACTACACATCAAACTTGCTCTTAATCTTCTTAAGAATCTGGAGCCTGACCAGGCTGTGGCGCAGTGGATAGAGCGTCGGACTGGGATGCGGAGGACCCAGGTTTGAGACCCTGAGGTCGCCAGCTTGAGCGTGGGCTCATCTGGTTTGAGCAAGAGCTCACCAGCTTGAACCCAAGGTCGCTGGCTCCAGCAAGGGGTTGCTCAGTCTGCTGGAGACCCACGGTCAAGGCACATATGAGAAAGCAATCAATGAACAACTAAGGTGTTGCAACGCGCAATGAAAAGCTAATGACTGATGCGTCTCATCTCTCTCCATTCCTGTCTGTCTGTCCCTGTCTATCCCTCTCTCTGACTCACTCTCTGTCTCTGTAAAAAAATAAATAAATAAATAAATAAATAAAAATTAAAAAAACAAAGAAAAGAATCTGGAATGAAATATTAATATACTAGATAGTTGTTTTTATTTTCTTTTTTAAGCAAGAGGAGGGGAAATAGACTCCCATATGCGCCCTGATCCGGATCTACCTGGCAGCCTTGGTCTGGGGCTGATGCTGGAATCAACCTAGCTGTCCTCAGTGCCTGAGGCTGTCACTTGGACCAATCAAGCCACAGGCTGGGGGAGGGGAAGAGAGTGAATGGGGAGAGGGTGGTGGAGAGAAGCAGATTGTCACTTTTTATGTGTACCCTGATCAGGGATTGAACCTAGGACGTCTGCACACCTAGCTGATGCTCTATCCACTGAACCAATGGGCCAGGGCCTAGATAGTTTTTTTAAATGCTTTAAAATAAATGTTTTGAAACTGCCTGACCAGGCGGTGGTGCAGTAGATGGAGTGTCAGACTGGGATGCTGAGGACCCAGGATTGAAACCCTGAGGTCGCTGGCTTCAGCACAGGCTCATCCAGCTTGAGTGTGGGGTCACTGGCTTAAGCGTGGATCATAGACAAGCTCATGGTTGCTGGCTTGAGCCCAAAGGACTGCTGGCTTGACCCCAAGGTCTTGGGCTTGAGCAAAGGGTTCACTTGCTCTGCTGTAGCCCTGCCCCCCAGTCAAGGGACTTATGAGAAAGCAATCAATGAACAACTAAGGTGCCACAATGAAGAATTGATGCTTCTCCTCTCTCCCTTCTATCCTGTCTTTCTTTCTCTCTCTCTCTCTCACTTAAAAAGAAAACAAACAGAACACCCATGTCTTCAAATAGGGGTAATTTTTATTTCATTGTGTATCACCTACTAATCTATTACACCACAGTATATTAGAGAGAACATAGTCTTTGGAGACTTACAGATCTGGACTTAATACTTTATTGCACTATATTGGGAAAATCATCTAAACTCTTTTAGCCTCATTTTATATTTATGTAAAAATGAGAATAAAACTCCTCTTCCTTAGAGATAATATCTTGTAGGATAGAGAGGATTCACTGAGAAAATGTATGTGAAGGTGTCTAAAACTCAATGAGCATTCAATAAATGGTTAATTTTTTTTTTCTATTACATCTGTGACAGTGGACGCTCAGTAAATGTTACTGGCAAAGAAAGTTAATTCCTTTGGGTAATTATACCATAATCCAACTATAGATATTTTCTATTATAAAGAAAGGGAAATTTGCCTGACCAGGCAGTGGCACAGTGGATGGAGTGTTGGACTGGGATGCGGCGGACCCAGGTTTGAGACCCTGAGGTCGCCAGCTTGAGCGCGGGGTCATCTGGTTTGAGCAAGGCTTGCCAGCTTGGACCCAGGGTCGCTGGCTTGGGCAAGGGGTTGCTTGGTATGCTGAGGGCCTGCGGTCAAGGCACATATGAGAGAGCATCAATGAACAACTAAGGCAGGGGTCGGGAACTATTTTTAAAATAAAAATAAATACATAAATAAAAAAAAGAAAGGAAAATTCACTAACTTAATGAGGAACAGCAAGAAAAGCAAAAAGAAAATTAAGGAAGAATGTAATACTAAAACCAAGGTGTCTCTAGAGATAGTTTAAATCTGGGTTTAAACTTTTCTCTACATCAGGGGTCTTCTGGGTTGCATGTTCATGTTGTGACTTACTTCCTACCCAAAATGGTGGTTACAGGTCTGTCCAGTTTTTTGGTTTCTTTCTTTTTAGTGAGAGAGACAGACAAGGACAGACAGACAGGATGGGAGAGAGATGAGAAGCTTCAATGCTTCATTGCAGTACATTAGTTGTTCATTGATTGCTTTCTCATATGCGCCTTGATGGAGCAGGGCTGGGGGTCCAGCCAAACCCAGTGACCCCTTGCTCAAGGCAGTGACCTTGGGCTTCAAGCCAGCAACCTTTGGGCTCAAGCCAGCGACCATGGGGTCATGTCTGCAATCTCACACTCAAGGCCAGTGACCCTGCACTCAAGCTGGTGAGCCCGTGCTCAAGCCAGATGAGCCTGCAGTGACTCGGGGTTTTGAACCTGGGTTCTCTGCATCTTAGGCTGACTCTATCCTGTACCACCACCTGGTCAGGCTGTTTTTGCAATTTTCTAAAGAGAGTACAAATTGTACTGTTTCATGAATGTTTTATTTGGAACCTGAGAGTTTCTGGTCCCATCAGCAGAACTACTAATCCCCAGCCCTTCTAATGGACGGAGGCGCTTGTGTTCTTAGGCTGTTCCACTCCAAGCCAGCTCTGAAGCTCAAGGTTTTTTATCCACCAAACACTCAGGTGCTTTTAAGTATTTTTCTACATATTCGGTTCATTGCACCTATTTGATCAGTTTCAAAATGTGATTTCGTGCCTGGATAACTTTTTTTTTTTTAATTATTTTTATTATTTATTCATGTTTGAGAAGAGAGAGATAGAGAGGGAGAGAGAAGGGGGGAGGAGCAGAAAGCATCAACTCCCATATGTGCCTTGACTGGGCAAGCCCAGGGTTTTGAACCGGCGACCTCAGCGTTCCAGGTCGACACTTTATCCGCTGTGCCACCACAGGTCAGGCGTGCCTGGATAACTTGAATATGGGTCTCTGTTAGTGATCTCTGTCAGTGATCTGGGCCACATCATAAATAACACTTTGCTACTTGTATAAAGACAGTATCACTTATTTTTCAAAACAATTTTTTGACCAATATATTAGTTTCTTTTACCCAAAGGTGGGCAGAAGAGGTATTTCCATCTCCTTTTACAGGTGAGTTAAAACAAGATCTGAAAGTGTTACGTGCTGTCACCTAGCAACCAGGTCTCCTGCTTCCATTTTGGGGTTCTCTGAAGCCCGTGATACTCCTTTCGTAGGACTCTGACCTTCTTCTCTGACCGTCACCACCACCTTTTAATTTTTTCAGAAAAGTAACCCAGCTGCACAAATGTACACTTTACCTTCACGTGGTTAGAATCTTTGGATGGTTCCCCAAGTATAACTGAAAATATAATAAATGACATGAAATGAAAGCAAAGTAGGCATCTGACAAAAGTTGCTTTTTCTTTCTGCAGTTGAGGACCCCAAGTATTATTATTCCATAGACTTATCAAGCGTTGCACATTGGAACATAACCTGACAAATGTCTTAGCCTACATCCTAGATGGCAGCCTAAATTTTTCTTTCTTCTTTTGCCAAGTGAGAGGAGGAGAGATACAGAGACAGACTCCCTCATGCACCCTGACTAGGATCCACCCGGCAACTCCTGTCTGGGGCCAATGCTTTGCCCATCTTAGGCCATGCTCACAAACAAAGCTATTTTTATCACCTAGGGGAGGCTCCACAGAGCCATCCTTGGTTCCTGGGCTGATGCTTTGGAACCGATAGAGCAATGGCTGTGGGAGGGGGAGAGAGAGGGGGAGAGCTGAGGGAGGAGGAGGGATGGAGAATCAGGTGGTCGCTTCTCCTGTGTGCCCTGACCAAGAATTGAAACTCGGACATCCACATGCCAGGTCGATGCTCTACCACAGACCCAACCAGCCAGGGTCAATGTCTGCCTCAATTTAACCAAAGAACTAGTGTGGACATAGTGGCTTTTCCTGTATTGAGCCTTCTGCTGTGGGTGTCAGGATATGTGGCAGCAGAAACCAAGCTGAGGAGTGGGTGGTAGGTTGGGAAAGGCAGGTCCAGATGAGGACATGTTGGCGCTGGGTGTTCATCATGGTCACCTGGGACAGTAGCAAGAACACAAGCACACTGACACAATGGAGAGAGGAAGCCTCATGCTCCCTCCGCATCTGAGCAGGACAGGATGGGGCACATGAATGTGAGGAGTCACGTGGATCTGCAGAGAGTCTACCTGAGAGGTGTCTTCCAGCCTTGGCTTTTCCTCAGTACTGGACAGTTGTCCCTTGGGGACCAGAAGAATAATTCTAAATACACCTACTATAATCATGCTATGAAATGTGAGTAAATGACCACTTTTGAAAAAGATACCTTTTCTGATTTTGTTGTGTTGCCAAGCATAAGTTTAGGTAGGGTTTGTTTCTCTCCTCTCAAAATAGCACTGAGATATCTGTCAATTCCTAATTGACTTGACTGGGATGCAGGCTATGGACTGACAAAAGCTGCCCCATGAGTGTGTCATCAAAAGTAGTCTCTTTTTTTTTTAAGTGAGTCTTTTTATTGTTGTGTTTTCTTTTTTAAAATTGAAGGTATCTTACTGGTCCTGCTTCCAAGAGTGGCCACGACCAGGTGAAAAGGCGGCACAGGGAGGGATCATCTCCACAACATTCCATTTATACACAGAACTAAACAGACAAGCACAGAGTCACTATTGCGGTTAGAAGCTGGCAGCAAGGGAAAGGGGAGCAACAGGTGGGAACTGGGGTGTCGTTAAAAAAATACAGGCCCCCCCAAACTGGGGTGCCTGTGGGGGACTTGGTCTCCTTCAACCCAAGAGGAATCAGAAAATCAAAAGCAGTTTGGGAAGGCCAGAACCATCAGGGATGGAGGGAAGAGGAAGGTGCAGGGGGTGGGGGGGCTGTTTGGCAACTGGGTGAAGGGATTGCCCTCCCCCTGCTGGGATCCCCCAGCCCCTCCGGTCTGGCGGGAAGGGGGCAGCCTGCAACCCCCCACAGGCAGGTCTGGGGCTGCCAGATGCTCCAGGCAGGGGGCTGGAGGGGGCTCACAAAGGCTTGTCCTCCAGGGAGATGGCAGCACTGCCCCCCAGCTTCTCTGCCAGAGTGCAGCGGTCCTTGACCTCCTCATAGCAGTTCATTTGTAATTCATGCTTGATCCCTGTCAGCTTCTTGATGGAATCCTTGGAGCTGGCATAGATCATTTTGCTTTTAAGGGGTGCAGACTCAGGGGCCCAAAAGATAAACACCAGGTCCTCCTTCTTGCTCTCCTTGTTCTCATAGGTTGCGTCATACAGAGCGTAGCAGCAGTCTTTGTCCGGTAGCATCTTGACAGAGGTGGCTTAGGGGTTGTCTACTGTCTGGTCCACATCACCTACCAGGATCTCCTTGCTCTCCTCCAGAATGATATTCTTGTCTTCACTCAGGCAGAAGAGCACTGCCTTCTTGCACTTCTTCACCTCCTCCGGTGTTGAGGACTTATGCACCTTCATGTCATTGAACACTTTGATGACTCCATCACAGACAGCCACACCAGAGGCCATATTTTTGGAAGCGAAAAAGGAGATAGCAAGACGAGCCTTAGAAGACAAGAGCCGCTGCGGCTGCTGCTGAGCTCCAACTGCGGTCTCTTCTTTTTTGACAGATGAAGAACTGTCCACAGCAAAGGCAGGATTAATAAATGAGTAAAAGTTCAAAGAAAGCACCAGCACTGAGCTGACTATTGAGCTGTTGAAGACATAACCAGAAAAAAGTGGCAGCAATCTGTCAACCTTTATGAGTGAGCAGCTTGACTTTAATGACACAAGTGATGCTCTTAGGGCACTAAATTACATGCTGCCTTATTTCTTGGAGGGAAATCTAGAAGATAGAAAAACAACATTACTAAACTCCCTTTTTCAAACGTACAAGGTGGCGATATGCCCAAGTTGTGTTAAAAGCGACAGAGGGAACCCTTCTCTTAAACCTGAATTTTATAATTCAAGTTACAAAAATAATTGAGGAAGCTCTGATTTCTGGAACAGGACTCCTGGTGAAGCTTCTCAAGGAGGAGCAGGAAGTGAGGTTCCCAAAGCAGAGTGGGAAACGGGCCAATTGAAAAATGAGAGGACAGCATAATCAAATGTCAAAATAACCTAGAGATGTTTTCTCTGAACATATGTACCTTGATTTATCATGGTGGGCGGTAGCAGAGCAACCGAAGTATAAATAAAAATATAGATTTAACTATAGTAAGTTGTTTTATAAAGATTTCACATAACGATGTGTCTTAGGTTTGTTGCCATCTTGGTGCATAGAGGGTTTCCCCATTCACTTAAACTCCTGCTTAATGTATCAGAACATGGGTGTATCACAGTTTAATAACCCTACTGACGGATGTTTAGATTATGTCCAATTTTCTTGTTACATGTGTTGCTGCAACAAACATTCTTGTACATGCATCTTTGTGAACATGGGCAGGTATTTATGTCACATAGATATTTAGAAATGGAATTGTTGAGGTGCGGACTATATCGACATAGCATTTTAATTGCCCTCAAAGAACTTGTGCCAGCTTACACTGCGATCTGTGGGCCACGACAGCATTCATTTCCCTCTACCGTCCACCACTAGATAGTCTCCACCTTTTGGCTAATCTAATGGGTGAATAAAAAGGGTTGCCATTTAAATTTAAATTTTCCTGATTACTTGTGAACTTAAATATCTATTTATTGAACATTAGTATCTCTTCTCTAATTTTGTCCTGTCCTTTTTTGCCCATTTTTCTTTTATTTATTTTTTATTGATCTGTAGCAAAATCAGTTTAGCCACAAAAGTGATTTTGGAAAAAAAATATTTACATTAAGTGGCATATTCTTCTTGAATAAATAAGTCAAAATGACTTCTGAATTAATAATAAAAGACATAATAATCATAGTAATCTAAAAATAGGGTTTAGGACCATTGTAAAATATTCCTCTCTTAGTTTATCTTATTGGTAAGGAAAAAATACAAGAATCAAGAAGTTTTATTTTTTACTTAGCAATTTCTTTAAAACTCTATATAGTTTATATTTCCCATAATAGTATCAGACTTGGAAATTTTATTTCCCAAATTAGTAAGAAAAATGAAAGTTATTTGGCACAAGAAATAAATAACCTGAGTTTTCTCTGAGGAGCTGAAGGGGTGGGGTAAGCTGAAGGTCAGGAGAAGGAGAAAAAACTTTGGATTGTGTACTACATACCTTTGGAATTTTGAGCCATGAGTATATTGAGTTTTATTCAGCAACTTCTGCCCTAAAGAGAAAGTCCACAAATGGGAATGACACGCACACTTTTGCATGTATTCAAGAAAGTGCAGTTTTCTAGGGAAAGGGCCCATAGGCTATATGAAATTCTTACAGGGCTCTTGTTTCAAAGATTAAGAGTCACAGATGTAAGGGAGAAGAAAGACACATCTTTTCCTGTAAGGCTGTACTTACCCTCATGAGTACTAATAAATGGATGATTTGTTTTAAATAAAAGTTCTATACCTGAAAATGAATACCCGACACTCTCTGAATTCATTGAACAAATATTTATGAAGCATCTGCTATGTGCCAGGAATTGTTTCTATGTGTCTAGGTTATAGGCCCAAGAGCAAAACAGACAAAATACCCAAGCTCTCAAGGGGTTTACAAAGACATACTATAAAAATGAATATATAAATATAATAAATAGATAGATATAATTTCAAATATTGGTAAGTTCTTTGGAGAGAAAGAAATCGGGGAAAGAAATATGAATCAATTCTAGAAATTGCTTGCATCCTATATATAGTTAAGTCCTCAAAAAAAAAAAACAACACTCCAAATCCCTGAGCATCTCAATTTCCTAGAAGTTAGGAGGGGCTAAGGATAATTGTCAATGATACAGAATCAATGACAAGTATGTGAAGTTCAGAAGCTTGCCTTAGTGAAAGAAAGCCTGACCAGAAGTCAGACATGGATATTCCTTAAAACTTAGTTCATGGCAGGCTCTGCTGTTTTTCTGGTGTGAGAACATTTTAGATGTGGCTTTAATTCTGATTCCCTATAGTTTTTAAACTTTTTGCTTAAGTCAAAATGAATTTGTGGAGTTCTACAGATTAGGGTGTTTTGCAACAGTTAGTTGCTTATTTGAAGCTTCTCTTTTTAGTTAATTTTTTGGTGACTGACTCATTCTTAGTCTAAACTTTCTTTCCAGATTTAATTTATTATTCTTGTTTTAAAAATGTGTTTTGGCCTGGCCAGATATCTCAACTCAGTAGGGCATCATCCCCATATGCCAAGGTTGCAGGTTTTCTCCCTGGTCAGAGCACTATAAGACTAAGAATTAACAAATGAATGCATAAATGAATGGAACAACAAATTGATCTCTATCTCTCACTCCTTTTCTCCCTAATTCTCTCTCTCATAGCAATACAAAAGTATTTTTAATTCTTACTATCCTGTCATCCAAATAGCTTTACAAAAAGAAATCCTATTAATTTAAAATCCATGTATACCCTTTAGTTGATACTCAAACTCTTTCTTTCTTTCTTTTATTTTATTTTATTTTATTTTATTATTATTTTTTTAATGGGGTGACATCAATAAATCAGGATACATATATTCAAAGATAACAAGTCCAGGTTATCTTGTCATTCAATTATGTTGCATACCCACCACCCAAAGTCAGATTGTCCTCTGTCACCTTCTATCTTGTTTTCTTTGTGCCCCTCCCCACCCCCTTTCCCTCTCCCATTCCCCTCTCCCCCTGTAACCACCACACTCTTATCAATGTCTCTTAGTTTCACTATTATGTCCCACCTACGTATACTCAAACTCTTTCATCAAACAGACTATGAGCCAATCAGAGCAGACTACGTTATAAATAGCTGAGGATTTGACCCATTTCTCTCTGTCCATACTGGATTCCTGTCAGGGTTTTATATATATATATATATATATATAGTGTGTGTGTGTGTGTGTGTGATAGAGACAGAGAGGGACAGACAGACAGGAAGGGAGAGATGAGAAGCATCAATTCTTCATTGTGACATCTTAGTTTTTCATTGACTGGGGTTTTTTTGTTTGTATATTTTGTTTTTTTTCAGAGACAGAGAGTCAGAGAGAGGGATAGATAGGGACAGACGGACAGGAACGGAGAGAGATGAGAAGCATCAATCATCAGTTTTTTGTTGGGAGACCTTAGTTGTTCATTGATTGCTTTCTCATATGTGCCTTGACCGTGGGCCTTCAGTAGACTGAGTAACCCCTTGCTCGAGCCAGTGGCCTTGGGTCCAAGCTGGTGAGCTTTTTCTGCTCTAGCCAGATGAGACCGAGCTCAAGCTGGTGACCTTGGGGTCTCGAACCTGGGTCCTCCACATCCCAATCCAACACTCTATCCACTGCACCACCACTTGGTCAGGCCTTCATTGACTGTTTTCTCATAAGTGCCTTGACTGGGGGGCTACAGTAGAGTGAGTGACTTCTTGCTCAAGCCAGCAACTTTGGGCTCAAGTGAGCAACCATGGGATCATATCTATGATCCCGCGCTAAAGCCAGTGACTCCATGCACAAGCTGGTAAGCCCATGCTCAAGTTGGATGAGCCTGCATTGAAGCCAGCAACCTCAGGTTTTCAAACCTGGGTCCTTTCCATTCCCAGTCTGGTGCGCTTTCCACTGCTCAACCACCTGGTCAGGTAGGGGTTATATATTTTAAAATTATAATTGTAGTTCTGGCCGGTTGGCTCAGTGGTAGAGCATTGGCTCAGTATGTGGAAGTCTCGGGTTCGATTCCCGATCAGGGCACACGGGAGAAGTGCCCATCTTCTTCTCCCTCTCCTTTCTCCCTGTCTCTCTCTTCCCCTCCCGCAGTCAAGGCTCCATTGGAGCAAAGTAGGCCATGGCGCTGAAGATGGCTCCATGGCATCTGCCTCAGGTACTAGAATGGCTCCATCCACAAGGGGGCAACGCCCCAGATGGGCAGAGCATCGCCTCCTGGTGGGCATGCCATGTGGATCCCCATTGGGCACATGCGGGAGTCTGTCTGACTGCCTCCCAGCTTCTAACTTCAGGAAAATATAGAAAAAAGTTATAATTGTATATACAACTTTTATTTTTGTCTTGTCTTCTTCATACGCCATTATTTCCTATGATCTTTTTGTATATAATCTATACCATACACATATACCTTTGTTAAGTGATAGGGGGAAGTATAGGTTTTTCCAACTTTTTATACTCATAAAAAGGATTACTATAAACATCACTGGACATATTGATTTTTTTTTCTTTGTGGATCATTTCCATATGAAACCATTATCCAAGAGAAGTGAGAAAAAAATCATAACATCACCTGTGACCATTCCGCCTTCATGCACATTCTGACCATCACTGCTCTTCTTCTGACGCAGTGAGTTTCAAATCGAGGTCAGAGTCTCAGATGCATTCTTAGGACTTCAAGAGTTCTTTGCGAGAATTAAAGTTTTTATTTTAATGGCCTGTTAAAAATGTAACTGTGTGCTGTGTAATATGAACTACCTTATAACTGAGAACTCACCCTGATTTCAGGTATAGTGATTCTGAGCAGTAATATTTTGTTATAAGCTATGTGTAAAGATTAAGCTTTGAGGTAGAATGATGTTATGAGATGGAAATAATATAAGTGTGTCACCAACAGACTTTAGAGGGAATACAGAATGTTTCAAATGCTGAACTAGATGGAAATAGTTTCATAAGTCCACTTAGCATGTGCTCAGATCCCCAAGGCTCCTGAAGGATGCACAACTTAGTATTACAGAGTTCTTCTGTACTGGCCTTCACCCACTCCTCTCCATCTTGGAGACACTGGCCGTGTGGCTTTCTGCTCATCAGGTAAGAAATGAATGCAAACTACTCCACTCCTCACCCCTACCCCAAGCATGTTTCTAGTCTTGACATATTTAATGCAACACTAGGTAAAGCAAAGGCCTCTAACATGCCTTGGGCAGACCCAGGTGTCAGGCTTGTGTGTGGACCACTCCTGTTCCACCTCCTTTCTTATTACAGAGAAGTCATTGACTGGATCTCTCAGTTTTCTAATTGTGTCAACTGTCATTTCTGCTGCTCATATACTAAGTTTTCTATTATGACTAACACTTCATTTGTATAATCTTGAGTTGATTCTTTGCAGTGGATATACTCTCTGTGGCTATTCTGAAGTCCTCTTGTGCTTCCTTTGTTAACTCTGATACATTGGCTATCAGCTTTTATGTTTGTGTTTGTTTCTGTCCATAAAGCAGTTGGCTTTCTCAAGTTGTTCACTCCTTCCCCAGTGCAGTTTCATCATTGTAACTGAGATCCCACTGCTCCTGTGTTCTGGCCCTAGGGGAGAGGTCAAATGGACTGCTGGGCTTGTCCTAATGGATTCCCTGAGAATAAGGGAGAGGTGGAGACACCCTCCTGGGGCTAGCAGGGAGTGCATACCCTATCTAATGCCAGCTGCTCCACCTGAAGGAAGACACCCTGGCTGCCCGGGCCAAGGAGGGAAGATGTGGGGTCCTTGTGCTGCCAGCTGCTCCTACTGCAGTGTCCCAACTGCTCACGTGCAGGGTGCTCCAGGGTACTTCTGGTAGGGAAGCATTTATGGAGCTGCTCCCAAGCTTTGAGCTAAGGTTGTGCTTCATAAATGACATCTTTCCCATTATTCTTAGGGATTTTGGTGAAGATAGGGCTAGAGACTTGGCATGTTTCAATCTTCTAACTTAAAATAGCATGTCATCTTAGGAAAACAATTTTGTACCCCTATGATACCTATGTGTATCAGGATACAAGTGCAAGAATGTTCAAAGCAGCATTGTAATAACTAAAAACTAGAAAAATCTTAGTATCCACCAATGGTAGAATGAATAAATAACATGCAGTAGAGTTCTACAATGGAACACTGTTCATTAGCTACATAATGCAAGTCACATATGCAATCTTAAATTTTCTGGTAGCCATTTAAAAATAAAAGTTAAAGGAAACAGTGAAATAAATGTTAATATATTTTATTTAATTCCGGTCCAAAATACTGTCATTTTAGCATCTAATACCATATTTTCCTATGTAAAAGGTGCACATTTTTTTCTGAAAAATTTAGGGTCTAAAAACTGGGTGCATCTTATACAGTGGTTGTAGATTTTTTACTTGAATTTCCCACTTTTTTGTACTTGTTTTTGGGCTTATTGTTGGAGACAGTGATTCGTCATCAGACACAGATGAGGACAAGCTAATGGATGGGAGTTCTGACAGTGATGAGGGGTTGTATGAATTTTATGATGAATAAAACTTGAGTTCATTAACTTTATGTAATACTTTTTTTTTTTTTTTTCAAATTTTGGGCCTGAAAAATAAGGTGCATCTTATACATGGGATCAACTTGTACATGGGGAATTATGGTAACTCTATAGAGTATTATTAAGATAGTCTACATTTTTTCACATTGTGTCTTCAAACTATCCAAAAGCACCATATTATCATTTCTACATGGATTCAATATAAAAAGTGTTCATGATAGAATTTACAGTCTTTTTTTTCATACCAAGTCTTTGAAATCTCCATTTGGTTGCTAAATTTTTTTATCAGAAAGACATGGTCTGTATTTAGATTGTATTAATTTACAGTTGAGAAAGTAGCAGCACATACCCCTGTTGTTGCCACCATACTTAAACGGGACTCAGAGGAAGGGCTGTGATTGGAGAGGGCCACCCTGCGGGCTCTGGGATGCTGCAGTGTTCTGTTTTGACAAGAATGGTGTCACATGGCTGTTTGTATTTATGGTGTATGTGTTTTATGCACATTTTAGTTTTCAAAAGAAGTTTTTATATTTTTATTTTTTAATTTTCCTTCTTTTCCAAGTGAGAGGAGGGGAGGTTGAGAGACAGACTCCTGCAGGCACCTGACTGGGATCAACCCGAAAACCCCTGTCTGGGCCGATGCTCTGCCTATCTGGGGCCATGCTCACAACTGAACTGTTTTTAGCACCTGAGGAGGAGGCTCCATGGAGCCATTTTCAGCGCTGGGGCCAGCGTACTCAAACCAATCGAGCCATGGCTACTGGAGAGGAAGAGAGAGACAGACAGATAGGGTGGAGGGAGAGGGATGGAGAAGCAGATGGGCATTTCTCCTGTGTGTCCTGACCAGGAAACGAACCTGGGTCATCCACTTGCCGGGCTGAGGCTCTACCACTGAACCAACTTGCCAGGGCCTAAAAGAATATTTTTAATAAGGAAACTCCTTGAATGGCTTCACTTGCAGCCCTAATGTGTTCTATATAGAACTTCCATAATAAGTTTTGGGAAAAGAGAGGAGCAAATGGTAGTTCTGCCAGTGTTGGTACCAGCCAAAATTGGGTTCTAACAGACTTTGTTATCTAGAGAGTAGGCATTAAATAAATGACTTGGTGGGAAGAGTGAACAGAGTGTGTGTGTGTATGTGTGTGTGTGTGTGTGTCTGTGTTTATGTGTGTGTGTGATGGAGAGAGATGGACATAAAGGAGGACATGGGAAGGAAAGTTTGAATAAACACAGAACAGAGATCCTCATCATTAAATTAAATGCAAGTTAAATTAGGGTGTTTCTATGACACCATTACTCAGGTTTCCCTATGGATATTTTGATGTAGTTAATGATTACAGTTATTTTGCATTAGGATCCAGAAATAACTTTGTCCTTTTTCAGAATTCTCAGTGGAAATGAAATAACGGAATTAAAAAAAATTCATTTGAAGGACTGCTATCTCTCAACTATTTGTAAGTTTACTATACTTATTTTTCTATGAGTTTTTAGTTATACAATCTATAAAATAAATAAGGGGTTCAACTGATTTAATCTCTTCAATTTCTACCAGGAATAGAATTATGCAATTTTGTAAGTTATGTAGACCTACTGCCAATCTCCAGCATTTAATATCTTCCATGTACTTTCAATTTTTTAATTATATAGATAGAAAAAATATTTAGTTATAGAGGAAAAATGGTAATGAGAGCTGAGTAATCATAGGTATCCATAGAAACCTTTTTGTATGTGTTCATATACTATCTGCTTATATTCACATTTAGTTTAGAGCCCATGGATCAAATTGGGTCTATTGTGTATTATTTTACAGCCCTTAAGTTAAGAATAATTTTCACACTTTGAAAGGGCAGCAAAAGAAAGAAGAAAAGGAATAAATAAAGAAGAATATGTGAGACAGACTGTCTGTGACCTGCAGAGCCTAAAGTACTTACTGTCCAGCCTTTACAGCAAAGGTTTTTTTTTTTTGTTTTTTTTTGTTTTTTCCATTTTTCTGAAGCTGGAAACGGGGAGAGACAGTCAGACAGACTCCCGCATGCGCCCGACCGGGATCCACCCGGCACGCCCACCAGGGGCGATGCTCTGCCCACCAGGGGGCGATGCTCTGCCCCTCTGGGGCGTCGCCATATTGCGACCAGAGCCACTCTAGCGCCTGGGGCAGAGGCCACAGAGCCATCCCCAGCGCCCGGGCCATCTTTGCTCCAATGGAGCCTTGGCTGCGGGAGGGGAAGAGAGAGACAGAGAGGAAAGTGCGGCGGAGGGGTGGAGAAGCAAATGGGCGCTTCTCCTGTGTGCCCTGGCCGGGAATCGAACCCGAGTCCTCCGCACGCTAGGCCGACGCTCTACCGCTGAGCCAACCGGCCAGGGCTACAGCAAAGGTTTTAAAACACTGACTTATTAAAATGGGAGGAATTCAAGTTAACCCTGAATTGTCACTGTAGGACAAGAAAAATTACAACACATTAATTTGAATACCATTAAACCAGAATTTTTTGATAATTTAATCTACAGGAGATTAACATTTATATATTGAGTGTTTAAGCAGATGAATTATGTAAAGAGTCTGGGAAAGAACATAATAATTTACCAAGAGGACAGACTGGTGTTAAGGGTTTCAATGCAAAAATTGTTACACCAGTATGAAAAATAAGTGTTTAAAATGATGGTTAAATAATATAGTTAGAAATTTTTACACTAAATGAGCCTATCAGAAATGCTTCTAACTTCATTTATTACAAAATAAAAATCTCTCTAGCCTCTCTTAAGAAACGCTTGCCTAGCAAGTCTATCTATTTAGAGATAAAGAGATACTTTTTGCTACAAAAACTTAATGCTTATCCTTTGTCCATGGCATCCAGAGCTATGTATGTCACTACTTCTTATTAAACTAATTAATGATGCTTTTTAGCAAATATTCTTTTTGCTCATGTAGAATGCTAAATGGAAGTGGGTATAAAGAGCCTCCTATGACACTGAAAATAGTTTTCTAAATTATCAAACATTCCCAGCCTCAAGGGGCAACCACTTTCATATTGGTCAGCTAGGGTATCACTGCCCTCTGGTTCCAAGCCTTACAAATAAAATGGAGAGAAACAGTTGAGTTAACTAACTGCTAAATAGATTAGGTCATTCATAGTATCTACTGTGAAATACATGGTAAGCTAATTATTTCATGCTAGCATAAGTATTCCCTTTCATTAAAAAATGTTAATCCATAAACAAACAGAATAAAAGTATGCCAAGCACTGTATTTAGTACTGTCGGCACAAAGGTAAGACAGGGTTTTTACCCTTCTACATAATCTCACAGGGAAAGTCTATGCAGAAGCTCAAACCATAATGCCCAAGAAGGAAGGACTGCAGATGCACACAGGAGGGAGCCGTGAAGGACTAAAACTGCATTTCCTTTAAAACATTTTCCTCCCTCTACTTCTGAGCTATTGTACAAATATTTGAGTTTGCATATGTTCTCAAGTCAGTTTTAAACATCATAGACAATGCAGATGAGCAAGACCTAGTCCATACTTTCAAAAAGTTCATGCTCAAAGGAAATAGGATGCATAAATAAGTGTGTTAAAAAGAAAAATGCATATGGGCCACGACAGGCATAGATTGGTTTTGGAACACAGCAGAGGAAAATGAGACTTCAAGTAGGAACAGTGAAGATGTTACTAGAGCAATGCCATTTGAAAACGGCTTTGAAGGGCCCTTGGGGATCATCAGATGGACATCTTGGGTAGAATGAGTTTGCAGCAGGAGCATGGAGAAAGACAAAACAAGGAAAAATACTGTGAGTACCTGCAGAGTACAAATAGGCAGAGAAGGAGATGAGAGCCAGATCTTCTGGGGTTTGGAGGCCAAGTTAAGGATAACATGCCAAGCCACCATGTTATCACACCCGCTCTCTAGCACAAACCAGCCTACAACAGAATCACTTGGAATTAAAACTCAAGCTCCACCGCCACGGTTACTGATTCAGTCTGTCCAGAGTAGGGCTGAGAATTTGTATTTTCAGTAAGTTCCCAAGTGCTACTGGCTGGCACTTGAGAACCACTCTGGAGAGTTGATCTGGTGACTGTGCAGGATGGATTAGAAAGGGAGAGACTAGAGATGGAAACGCCAGTCAGAAGACAGTTACACCGTCCAGATGAGAAGGGAGGGACTAAGCTGGAATCGATGGACAAGAGTGGGTGTTTTCAAATAAAAATCCAGCACCATGTTGCTTTTCGTTGTCCCAGCACTGTACAACTGAAGCAACTAAATTTATGAATTAGTAAAGCAGTGTAAAATAAAAAATGAATTTCTATTAATAGAAAGTATCATTCTGAATTAGTTCAAAGTTCTGATTCAATTAGAAGAGTAAATTCCTTCCAATTATTTGAGACTTGGCATTTTTTATTTCTTCTGATATTGAACCAGCCTAGAAAAACAACTAAACCAAGAAGGTGTGTGTAAATGTGAGACCATTTCTTTTAATGTTAGAAATATTTAATTATATATGAAGATAAAAACTTGGCACTCATAATCTAAACTTGATGAGACCACAAACGGTCATCCAGTTAATTCTTTTGCTCTTAGAAAAGATCACCTTCACAATCTATCAGGATCTATAGTTGTATATATTATTTAAGATGATCATGAAGGTGAGACACTTATGAGAGGTGAGGGCAGGGTTAGGGGCTGTGGAAGGCTCAGATCATAATTCTGTTCAGAGTTTAGACTACAGCTAAGTATTCGGTATTATCATTCTAACCTTTGCCAGTTATTTCTACTATAGATATCTAGTAGCTAATTGGGGCAATATGTTTCTTTTACTTTTTCTAGAGATTTATCGTGCAGTAAAATCCGGTTTATTGAAAGAAATACAGTTGAATTCCTTCCTTTTCTGCAGCATTTGTAAGTTACAAATATATCTTTATTATGTTTAGAATTTTCATAAAACTTAATTGTAAACCTCTTTGTTATTTATTTTAAAGTAAAATTAAAATTTTGTTAGTAGAAAGATATTAAAGTTATATAGCAAATTATTTTTGTCTGGAGCAAAAGTTACCCTGAGAATTATCTCACAGATCAGAATGAACCATTCTACAGCAGTGGTTCTCCCCCAGGGTGATTTTGCACCCAGGTGACAAGATCCAAACACATTTTTAGCTGTCAGAACAGAAGGTACGCTACTGGCACCTAGTGGGCAGAGGCCAGAGTTGCTGTTCGACATCCTACAATGCACAAGACAGTCCCCTTATCAAAGAATTATCTAGCATAAAATGTGAATAATGTTGAAGTTGTGTAACCCTTTCTAGAAAAATAAAGACCACTTAACACAAGTATTTGAGCACTTACTGTTTTGTATCTAATACACCACATGCATAAACATGAAAGCATGAATCATAAACAAATATTTTCCACAGTGAGATTTATTTAGAGTATGGAGGGGTATTGAGGTTGTTTTATCATAGGTGAATTAGAATCCCTGCCAAAGGATAAATGGTCCTAAAGAATATCCTTGTTCTTTTTTGTCTTTTTTATAGAGATCTGAGCTGCAATTCATTAGAAAAACTGAGCTTGGGAACATTTGAGGCCTGGCATGGAATACAGTTTTTAAACAAAATGTAAGTGAAATTAAAGATGGATACATGTAAAAAGCTATATGTAAAAACATCATACAGTGATTGGTTAGCTGAGTGTAAGCCCAGTTTGAGCTCTCAAAAAGGGTGGCTTAACATTCATTCATTTTTCAAAAACACTGCGGTACAGAGAGGCCGAGAGACTTGTCTGACTCAGAGGTGGCATGCTCTGCTTTCCCCAGTGCTGGCCCTCAGCGTGGGCAATAGAAGGCACCCGGCAAATTACATTCAAGGTAACAATGTTGCAGGAATTCCAGCGGTGCTGCTGCTCCGCTATGTGAATGGTCCTTGAAATTCCACATGTGCATTTGACTTTGATTCCTGCTCATGTGCAAGTTTTCTGACTGCTCATCTGTATGCAGCATAGAACTGAAAGAATTAGGTTTGGTTCAAAGCAAAATGTCCAGGTGTTTCTTAGACAGGAGTCTTTTTTAAAGGGTAAAGCAGAATGAATTCTCAAGAACCCACCACAGGGCCCTTCTCTTCTCGATCACCCAGAACATTGTTTTTCAGAAAGTATATGCCTCTGAAGTGAATTACCTGTGGGCAATGGGAACCTTTGAGGTATGGGAAAATACACTGTCTGTGTGAAGGTGTGTATATAAATTCATAAAGAAAGTACAGAGCTATAACCTGATTCCAATATTTTTTCTGACTACACTCAGTAAAGAGTGTGGGTTTTATTCCCTCTCAGTTGGAAAATTCTGTGATTTCTCTGTGACCCCAGCAAATCATACTGGGTATGTTCAGTGGCCTGAAAAGGATTTTAGACTCAGGTTGAAGTACAGAAAAGACTGTCTGACTGTCTTATGGTTCAGAAACCCAGTTTCACACAATTCGTTTTGGGTTAGATGCAGGTGTTTAGGGCGTGTCTGCAGCTGGACTGACAGCTCCTGCAGATGCCCATCTGTAGCGGCCTCCCCTCTTCTCTCATTCATTTGCTGATGCCTGACTTGGGACAGAACACTGAGGGCCAGTTTCCCTTTCAGCAATGCAGCAGAGAGCATGCTCATTAGGTCCCTCCACCAGGAGGTTTGGTAGCGTCAGTACAATGTGTTAAACTCACCACCTTCACTAAGCATTGTGGGACACCAAGAGTCCCTTTTAAGAGTCTGTGTTTCACTATAGTTATGAAGGCAACACAGGAAAAAAAACGGCAGAAATACAGTTGACAAAATTAATAAATTCATTCAAAAACATTTACTGGGTGCCATGTTCATGGTATGTCAGCGCTATTCTAAGTGCTAGAGGTACAAGAAGAATTCGACAGGGACTTTATCCCCAAGAAACTTTTATACTGGCTGGAGGAAGATGGATATGATGGGAAAGCACACGAGAGCTATGCCAGCATCTCTACAGAAGGATATGAAGATAGTGGGGAGACAATGTAGAAAATGGTGATAGGTTAGAAAAGATTCGTACCTTAGCTGGGTGGTTCAGTGGATAGAGCATCATCCTGACACACCAAGGTAATAGATGTGATCCACAGTCAGGGCACATACAAGAAGCAATCACCTAGTGCATAAATAAGTGGAACGAGTTGTTCTCCTCCCTCTCTCCCTTTGCACCCCCCCGCCCCGTTTTCCTCATCCTCTCTCTCTCATTCTCAAATCAATGGAAAAAGAAAAAAGATTGATAACAGAGGAGGCACTGAGTTGTTAATTTTGAGTTTCTTCGTTCATCTAAAATGACAGAAAAATATGAGAGAATCAGAGCTAGCTGGTGTTAGAAATAAATTTATACCCTACCATGTGATTTGAATAGAGCTGTACTTTTAAAACTCTATATTTCATACTTTCAGATGATCATCACAATACCATAAGCATGTGTTGGGTACAGGAACCCTTTGTTTTGGGCCAAATCTTCTTAATAGATAAAGCAAATTTGCTTTAGGAAGCACTGGGTCTTAAGACAGTTCCATTCTAAATTTTTTGAGGAAACTCCAAACTGTTTTGCACACAGACTGCATCAATCTTCATTCTCATAATAGTGCACAAGGGTTCCTTTTGTCCTTCTCCTTGCCAGCACTTGTTTGTTGATTTATTGATGGTAGCATTCGGATAGGAATGTGGTAATATTTCATTGTGGTTTTAATTTGCATTTCTCTGATGATTACTGATGATGAACATCTTTTCATATGTCTGTTGGCCACCTGTATGTCCTCTTTGGAGAAGTATCTATTCAGGTCCTTTGGCCATTTATTAATTGAATTGTTTGGTTTTTTGGTGCTGAGATGTGTAAGTTCTTTTGAATAGACTCTCTTTACCCCATTGTATGTTTTTGCCTCCTTTGTCAAATATTAATTGACCATAAAGCCATGGGTTTATTTCTGATTTCTCTATTCTGTTCCTTTGATGTATATGTTTTTTGTTTTGTTTTATTTTGTTTTGCTTGCCAGTACCCTGCTGTTTGGAGTTCTATGGCCTTGTAGTAGAGTTGGAGAACAGGTAGCATGATACCTTAACTTTATAGAACAATATCTTTAAAACTTTGACTCTGAGATAGTCTATGAGAATAATAAAAATCACTGCCATGTTTTATTCTTATTAAGGTAAGCCCATAAACATAAAAAGGAATGAATGAGGAATCAGCACACTGTTTATCTGTAAAATGAGGGAACTGATGCCAAGTGGAAATGATACATAGTGCAAATACGCAATCACTCATATTGTGGTTTGTGGAAAAACAGTTGCTGTAAAGTCCCTCAAATTTGAGCTGTTGAGTCCGCTCTCCCTCCTTCTCTCCTTTGCCCAGGCACAACCCTGGTGAAGAGAAGACAGCACTAAAGGCCAGAGGAAGAAATAGGATACTTGAGAGTGGCTCCATATTTTTTTGTTTTGTTTTGTTTTTTTTCTGAAGCTGGAAACGGGGAGAGACAGTCAGACAGACTCCCGCATACGCCCGACAGGGATCCACCCGGCATGCCCACCAAGGGGCAACACTCTGCCCACCAGGGGGCGATGCTCTGCCACTCCGGGGTGTCGCTCTCTTGCGACCAGAGCCACTCTAGCGCCTGGGGCAGAGGCCAAGGAGCCATCCCCAGCGCCCAGGCCATCTTTGCTCCAATGGAGCCTTGGCTGCGGGAGGGGAAGAGAGAGACAGAGAGGAAGGAGAGGGGGAGGGGTGGAGAAGCAGATGGGCGCTTCTCCTGTGTGCCCTGGCCGGGAATTGAACCCGGGACTTCTGCACGCCAGGCCGACGCTCTACCACTGAGCCAACCGGCCAGGGCCTTCGAGTTGATTCTTATAAATAGTTTGAAGTATAGGGAGAGACCAACTTGATTATTTTGCATGTGGATGTACAATTGTCCCAGCACCATTTGAAAAGACTATTGTTTCCATATTGGAGTGTTTTGACACCCTAGTTAAAAGAACAATGGAAAATACAGGTGAGCATTGATTTCTGGACTGTCAATTCTGTTTTATCAATTTAGATGTCAGTACTGGAGCCATCTGCCAGTAACATACTGTGATTGCTATAGCTTTGAATTGAGTTTTGAAACCAGCACATGTGAGGCCTTTCATGTTTTTTTTTCTTTATCAAGAGCATTTTAGCTATTCTCAGTCCCTTGAATCATTATACAATTTTAGAAGAGCTTGTCAGTTTCTAGAAAGAAATCAGTTGAAATTTGGATAGGGATTGCATTGAAAGCATATAGATCAATTTGGGGAGTAGGGCCATTTTAACAGTATCATCATCTGATCTATGAACACAGCATGTCTTTTCATTTATTTACATCTTCTTTAATTTCTTTGACCAGTGTTTTGTAGTTTTTAGTATAAGAGTCATGCACTTCTTTGGTTAAATTTTTTGCTATTTCATTCTTTTTGACGCTGTTATGCATGAAATTCTTTTCATAATTTTCTTTTTGGATTACTCATTGCTAGTGTATAGAAATATAGCTAAGTTTTGCAAATTGATCTTGTATCCTGCACCCTTGGTGAATTCACTTATTAACACTAATAGTTCTATTCTAGATTCCAGGAATATGTCTTATGGTCTTCCAGTTTCCGGGTGTGTGCTGAAGCTCTTCAGAGTCTCTATGCACATCATTTCTCAGCTTTATCTTTTAAGCTTTTTTGTTAGGCTCTTTTTTTGCTCCAACTGTTATCCGTTGGCTCAGCAGCTGCTGTGTTAAAACATGTACCAGTATTGTTTTTAAAAAATTTTCCCTGAGGAGGGAGGCTTTTGTGCTAGGCCACTCCCATCAGGTCAGAGTTAAACCTTCCATGTGAGGTCTTCCAGGGAACCACCCAGTGGTGGGATTCAAATAATTTAATAAACACTTCTTGCCCTAATGTCTATTTTAAGTATAAAAAAATGATAGTCCGAAAGGTAGTTTATTATTTCATGCATTTAATACTTAAATGAGAATAATAAAAGACATACACAAAACTACTATAGATTATGTTACAAGAAAGAGTTTTAAAATATTAATGAAAAATATTAAATAATACCTGACAAAAACTAATAATACTGTTATTAAGATATTTTCAGTGAGAGCTTGTCACCCCCTGGCTGTCTGACACTTTTTCTCTTTACATTATATGTTTACTGAAGTAACAAATGCAAGGGGATTAAAATATATTTCATCTAAAGTATAATGAGTTTTATGAAATGAATAAATAAATATTATAAGCATAGTTCTGTCAAATTTCTTGCACTTATGGACTGAATGAACCTTATTACGGGCACTTTGAGTATATTGTTGCTAGTTAAAGTGGCCATATTACCTGAAGCAATATACAAATTTAATGCAATTTCCATTAAAATTCAAGTGGCATTTTTTAAACAAATGGAAAAAGAAATCACCAGGTTTGTATGGAACCATAAAAAAACCCAAATAGCCAAAGCAGTCCTGAGAAAAAAGAAGAAAGTTAGAAGCATTATAATACCTGACTTCAAATTATACTACAGAGCCACGATAATCAAAACAGCTGTTTGTAATCTGTGTGAAAAATAGACACACAGAACAATGGGACAGAATCAAGAACCCAGAAATAAAATCACATGTATATAGGCAAATTATCTTCGACAAAGGAGCCAAAAACACACAATGAAGAAAAGAAAGCCTCTTCAATAAGTGGTGCTGGGAAAATTGTAAAGCTACATGCAAAAGAATGAAACTGGACTACAGCTTGTTCTTTTGCACAAAAATGAATTAAAAATGGATCAAAGACATAAATATAAGATCTGAAACAATAATTTATATAGAAGAAAACATAGGTACTAAACTCATGGACCCTGACTGTAGAGAACAGTTTATGAATTTGACCCCAAAGGCAAGGGAAGTAAAGGCAAAAATAAACAAATGGGACTATATCAAACTATAAAGCTTCTGCACAGCAAAAGAAACTGCAACAAAACAAACAGGCAGCCAACTAAAGAGAGATATTTGCAAACAACAGCTCTGATAAGGGGCTAATATCCAAAATATACAAAACACTCACAAAGCTCAGCAATAAACAAGCAAACAATCCAATTAAAAAATGCAAACAGGACCTGAAGTTCACTTTCCCAAGAAGATACACAAATGGCCAACAGCTATATGAAAAGATGCTCATCTTCACTAGCTATTCAAGAAATGCAAATCAAAACTACAATGAGATACCACCTGACACCTGTTATATTGGCTATTATCAACAAGACAGGTAATAACAAGTGTTGGAGAGGTTGTGGAGAAAAAGGAACCCTCATTCACTGCTGGTGGGAATGCAAATTAGTACAACCATTATGGAAGAAAGTATGGTGGTTCCTCAAAAAATTAAGAATAGAACTACCATATGATCCAGCAATCCCTCTACTGGGTATCTACCCCCAAAACTCAAAAACATTGGTATGTAAAGACACATGTGCCCCCATGTTCATGTTGCTCTAGTCTGTTTGTTTATGTAATGTACCTCACTCCTTGCACAGGGACCATAGTGGCAGAGACCTGTCGTGTAGACTGTGAAGCCAGCAACCCTAAAGGGGTGGAATGTTGGGCAAGCAAGCATGTTAGGCTTGCTCGCTTGTAGTTTGCCTGATTGGTGCATGAGCAGGGGGCAGCACCATGCCTGTATAGTTTATGTAGGGCTGCAGGTGTCTGCAATCAGGGCAGCACAGTGTACCTTGCAAATTGCCTGCTGCCAATGTGAGCGGCCATTGTTTGCTATTGTTTGCCAGAGAAGGGGTTCTTTCTGCCCCGACCTGTATGCTCATCAGCTTGAGAGAGGGAAGCGGTTTACCCTGCCTGCTTGCTCATCGCCATTGTGAGACTCTAATAAAAATAGCCCACCATTTTTTGGCTTCATAGTTTCTCTACCGTCTGCCCTAATCTAATATGAACCTGCATGGCCACAGCCACCGGCCTTACAGGGGGACATAGGGATTGGGGTTGGGGGAAAGGTATAAAGAGGGACAAATATAAGGTGAAAAAGGATGACTTGACTTTGGGTGATATGTATGTATACAACATAATCGACTGTTCAAATGATGTGATGTTTACCTGAAATCTATGTACTCTTGTTGATCAATGTCCCCTGTGAAATTTAATGTTCTAAAAAACAAAAGGAAAAAATATGCTATTGCGTTGATGAACGTGAAAAAAGAGTAAGGAATGTAAACCTGTTATGCTCACATTGGGTGGCTGCCCAGATGCCCAACTTAGAGAGAACCCTAATTGCTCATTTTAAACAACCATTTAAAAATGCCATTTTAACAACCAGTTTGCCAAACTCAGTAAAAAAGTGGGTATCGGTTTTGCTGAATGGGTACACACCGGCTAAATCCCTCCACTGGAATCACTGGACAGGTGAAATGACCGATCTTTGGGAATGAGAGTTTTGTTCTGTTCTGCTCCCTGTGGTACCGGGGATTGTGGACTAATTTTAGAGGTTACCCCTCAAATGGAGAGCAAAGGTCTATGATGTGCTAAAGCAACACAGATCCTGTTCTTCCAGAAATTAACTACTTTTCTTGGATAAATGTTCCCTAGATTTCTGCAAGCTTGTTGGTTGCCAGAGATTAAAAACATCGATTGTCACAATTTTTGCAAGTTCTTTGTTGCTTTTTTAGGGGTGAGTTTTCAGGTGTTTTTACTGCACCCTTTTCACTGATTTGCCTACAGCATGGTTTCAAATCCCTAAGTCTCAATGACTGTAAGCTAGTTATTTAATTATGGGAAATGATTTGGGAACAGGAATGAAAAGAGAAAATGTAATTCTCATAGAGGCTGTCTCAAATGATACTTGAAATTTAAAAGGTATTTCTCTATTTAGTGGTCTAAGAATTAAAGTAACAGCTATTTTATTTAACTTCTTTTTATTCATATGGGTTTAACACAGGCTTTGGAGTCAGATTCCAATTCTGCTTCTTTGTAACTTGATGACCTAGGACAAGTTATATAACCTCTCTGTTCCTCAGTTTCCTCATTTGTAAAATGGGATCAGAATAATATCTCTCAATAAGGTTATTGTGATGATTAAATGTGGAATGTTCATCACAGATGACAGCAGTCTAATGGATATTACCTGTGATAATAACCTTAATAATATGCTTCATAAGTACACTAATGATTCTTGGGTCGAATTAACCTAAAGACAGGTATTTTTTTCTTCCTGTTCATTTTTGTTTTGCTTTGCTTTGCATGTTTGTTATAAAGAATTGAGAAGAATATTTATTTCAACATTTGGAATAAAAGTTTGTGTCAAAAAATTTGTTCATGCCCTGGCTGGTTGGCTCAGCGGTAGAGCGTCGCCTAGAGTGCGGAGGACTCGGGTTCGATTTCCGGCCAGGGCACATAGGAGAAGCACCCATTTGCTTCTCCACCCCTCAGCCGTGCTTTCCTCTCTGTCTCTCTCTTCCCCTCCCGCAGCCAAGGCTCCATTGGAGCAAAGATGGCCCGGGCGCTGGGGATGGCTCTGTGCTAGAGTGGCTCTGGTTGCAACATGGCGACGCCCAGGATGGGCAGAGCATCGCCCCCTGGTGGGCAGAGCGTCGCCCCTGGTGGGCGTGCCGGGTGGATCCCGGTCGGGCGCATGCGGGAGTCTGTCTGACTGTCTCTCCCTGTTTCCAGCTTCAGAAAAATGAAAAAAAAAAAAATTTGTTCATTTCATTGATATGTAAACAAAATGTTATTTATGTATTAAACAAACATGTTTTACGTAGTATATGTCAGGCACTAATAGTCGAGAAATTGACAAGTATTGGTGATTATATGGTGATTACATATAATCTAATGAAATCTGTGCTGAATTTGGGGGTATGTGATGGGAGTGGGGCTTTCACCAGTTCCTCTTACATTTATTCCTTCCTTGGCTCCAAAACCTAAAAATCAGTCCATTTTTGTCTTTAACTGGGTGATTTAAACTGTGGAATTTTTTTAATTTCTAGAGATGAAAGAAAAGTACTTTGAATTATGGAGGGCACTAGATGTAGTATTTCCTGTAGAGGAAGAGCTTCCTAATAGCATAGTCGCTTCTAGGTATTTTATTTTTATTTATGTATTTATTTATTAGAGAGAGAGAGAGAAAGAGAGAAGGGGGGAGGAGCAGGAAGCATCAACTCCCATATGTGCCTCAACCAGGCAAGCCCAGGGTTTCAAACCAGTGACCTCAGCATTCCAGGTTGATACTTTATCCACTGCATCACCACAGGTCAGACCTAGGTTTTTTAATCTGAAAAGTTATTCAGCATATGTTTTGTTTTTTTTTTGCTACGTAATTTTTTTCTTAACTTTCTGTTCTCCACTTTATCATTTAGAGACCTGCGTCACTCCTTAAAAAAGAATGCTTTAGGAATTCTTAGGGTGATCTGTAGGTAAAGACAGAAAATTATTTTTTTTTAACTTCAAGTTTGCATTCATTTTTTTAAAATGTTTTTCTTTATTTATTTACAGAGACAGAGAGAGAGTCAGAGAGAGGGATAGACAGGGACATACAGACAGGAACGGAGAGATGAGAAGCATCAATCATTAGTTTTTCGTTGCACATTGCAACACCTTAGTTGTTCATTGATTGCTTTCTCATATGTGCCTTGACCATGGGTCTTCAGCAGACCGAGTAACCCCTTGCTCAAGCCAGTGACCTTGGGTTGAAGCTGGTGAGCTTTTGCTCAAACCGGATGAGCCCACGCTCAAGCTGGCTACCTTGGGGTCTCGAACCTGGGTCCTCTGCACCCCAGTCGGACACTCTATCCACTGCGCCACCACCTGGTCAGGCTAACTTCAAGTTTTGTACCAACAAAATGAATATAAATTTTCATGCCAGTTATTGAAAATGTAAATAATTTTAACTTTGTTGCGTTTTTCAGAATTCTTAATCGTAATCCCCTAAAAACTGTCGAAGATCCATATCTTTTTAAATTGCCAGCATTAAAATACTTGTATTACAACAATCTCGTGGCTCATTAAATGGTTTCTGCTCTTTCTTATTTTCATCAAAGATCAAGTATTTTAGATTTTGACTAAATGTCATAATTTAAAATTTAAGTGGGTTATTATTGAACAAAAGTTATTGGCACAAAAAAAATGACTGAGAAAGGATGCACGTGGACAGGACAGCCAGCAGAGGGAGGGAGCGTGCTGAAGAACACACTCAGAGCTGGGACATGTAGGTGCATGTGGACAGGACAGCCAGCAGAGGGAGGGAGCGTGCTGAAGAACACACTCAGAGCTGGGACATGTAGGTGCATATGGACAGGACAGCCAGCAGAGGGAGGGAGCGTGCTGAAGAACACACTCAGAGCTGGGACATGTAGGTGCATGTGGACAGGACAGCCAGCAGAGGGAGTGTGCTGAAGAACACACTCAGAGCTGGGACATGTAGGTGCACGTGGACAGGACAGCCAGCAGAGGGAGTGTGCTGAAGAACACACTCAGAGCTGGGACATGTAGGTGCATGTGGAAACACCATTGACGTCAGAAAGGAGTGAGTTGTATATTATGCATTGTTTTAAAGAGTAATCCAATGGTGGATACAATTGAGAATGAGAAGTAGGATAATGGTAAAATAAAAACAATAGACAAAAGAATGTACTTTTCACCATGGTCATTAATTTGATGATGCAAATAAATTTAAATTTCTTCCAGAATAGCTTTCAGAAATTACCATCTTTGGCAAGTAAACTCTTGAGCTGGCTTGACAGAGAAGGCAGATTGAAGTAAATCACATATTAAGTGTCTTTTTAAGTGTAGAACTTTTGTCTTTGGGTTCATATCGTGCATCTTTGGGCTTTCTCCTTCAGAGACCTGGGAGCAACACAGGTGTCACTTAAAACAGTTGAGACTGTCATTGTGAAGACCCGTGAATTGGAAAAACTGTAAGTTGACTTTTCTTATATTTATTTTCAGTTAATTTTTTTTTTAGGTTTGCTTTATCATTTTCTTAAGTCAGGCTTATTGAGGCATTGTTTATTTAATAAAATTCACTGTTTTAATGCGGCCATTCAGTGAGTATTGGTAAATGTGTAGTTATGACCACCACCACATTCAAGATATGGAATACTTTTGTCACCCTAAAAGCCCCTCAGGTGTTTGTGCAGTCAGTCCCTCCTCCCACCACAGGCCCCTGGCAAGCACCAGTCTGATTTTTGTCACTACAGTCTTGCCTTTTTTAAAGTGTCTTATAAATGAATCATGTAGCACAGAGGCTTTTGTGTTTGGCTCCTTTCACTTAGTGTAATCCTTTGCAGATCCATCCATGTTGCTGCATCTGTCAGTAGTTCATTCCTTCTTATTGCCGTGTAGTATTCCAATTGTGTGAATATCCCAGGTTGCTCATGCAGTCATCAGTTAATGCATATTTGAGTTGTTCCTAGTTTTTCTGCTTGTATAAGCTGCTAAAAAACATTTACAGGCAGGTTTTGTATGAACATACGTTTTCATTACTTAGGTGTAAAATACCTAAGCATAAATTGCTACATTATGCTGAGTGCAAATTTAACATATTTTAAAGAAGATTTTATTTATTGATTTTAGAGATAGAAGAGAGAGAGAGACTCAGAGGGAAGGAGTGGGAAGCAGCAACATTTAAAGAACCTGCTAAAGTGTGTTCTAAAGTAGCTGTACCATCTTGCCTTCTCACCAGCAGATCAGAGCTGCAGTTGCTCCACATTTTTACCATATATATTATATATATATTTAAATTAGCCTTTCTAGTAGGAATGTATTTATATCTCATTGTGGTTTGAATTTGCTTTTCTGCAATAGCTGATTATATAGACCATGCATGTGAAAATATCCTTTTCAATGAAGTGTCTGCCACTTCATTTCTTTCCCATCTTTTACTAAATTTATCGAGGCGACATTGGTTAATAGTATCGTACAGGTTTCAAGTGTATGTCTCTATGATACACGATTTGTATACAGAATTGTGTGCCGATCACCCCAAATTTAAACTGTGCTCCGTCACTGTGTATTGGGCCCCCTTTACCTCCTGCCACTGCCCCACCTCTTCCCTCTGGTAAACATCATACTGCTGTCTGTGTTTATGGGTCTCAGTTTTATTTCCCACATATGAGTGAAACCATGTAGTTCTTAGCTTTTTCTCCTTATTTCAGTTAGCATAATATTCTCAAGATTTATCTATGTTGTTGCAGATGGCAGTATTTCAGCTATTCAAAATCCATTTTTAATTGCATATTGAGTTTTAAGAGTCCTTTATGTAAGTCCCTTCTCTCAGACACGTGTTTGGTAAATATCTTCTCCTAGATTGTGGCTTGTCTTTTTTTCTATTAAAAGTATCTCTCAAGACCAGAAGTTTTTTTTTGTTTTTTTTAATAATTTTATTTTTTTGATGGGGCGACATCAATAAATCAGGATACATATGTTCAGAGAAAACATCCCCAGGTTATTTTGACATTTGATTATGTTGCATACCCATCACCCAAAGTCAAATTGTCTCTGTCACCTTCTATCTGGTTTTCTTTGTGCCCCTCCCCTTCCCCCACCCCATCCCTTTGCTCCCCCCCCCCCAACCACCACACTCTTGTCCGTGTCTCTGAGTCTAATTTTTATGTCCCACCTATGTATGGAATCATATAGTTCTTAGTTTTTTCTGATTTACTTATTTCACTCAGTATAATGTTATCAAGGTCCATCTATGTTTTTGTAAATGATCCAATGTCATCATGTATGGCTGAGTAGTATTCCATAGTATATATGTACCACATCTTCTTTATCCAATCATCTATTGAAGGGCTTTTTGGTTGTTTCCATGTCTTGGCCACTGTGAACAATGCTGCAATGAACATGGGGCTGCATGTGTCTTTACATATCAATGTTTCTGAGTTTTGGGGGTATATACCCAGTAGAGGGATTGCTGGGTCATAAGGTAGTTCTATTTTCAGTTTTTTGAGGAACCACCATACTTTCTTCCATAATGGTTGTACTACTTTACATTCCCACCAACAGTGAATGAGGGTTCCTTTTTCTCCACAGCCTCTCCAACATTTGCTATTACCTGTCTTGCTGATAATAGCCAATCTAACAGGTGTGAGGTGGTATCTCATTGTAGTTTTGATTTGCATTTCTCTAATAGCTAATGAAGATGAGCATCTTTTCATATATCTGTTGGGCATTTGTATTTCTTCCTGGGAGAAGTGTCTGTTCATGTCCTCTTCCCATTTTTTTTATTGGATTGTTTGTTTGTTTGTTGTTGAGTTTTATGAGTTCTTTGTATATTTTGGATATTAGGCGCTTATCTGAGCTATTGTTTGAAAATATCATCTCCCATTTAGTTGGCTGTCTGTTTTGCTGTCAGTTTCTCTTGCTGTGCAAAAGCTTCTTAGTCTGATGTAGTCCCATTCATTTATCTTTGCCTTCACTTCCCTTGCCTTTGGAGTCAAATTCATAAAATGCTCTTTATAACCAAGGTTCATGAGTTTAGTATCTATGTTTTCTTCTATTTAATTTATTGTTTCAGGTCTTATATTTAGGTCTTTGATCCATTTTGAATTAATTTTAGTACAAGGGGACAAACTGTAGTTGAGTTTCATTCTTTTGCATGTGGCTTTCCAGTTTTCCCAGCACCATTTGTGGAAGAGGCTTTCTTTTCTCCATTGTGTGTTGTTGGCCCCTTTATTGAAAATTATTTGACCATATAGATGTGGTTTTATTTCTGGGCTTTCTATTCCGTTCCATTGGTCTGAGTGTCTATTTTTCTGCCAGTACCATGCTGTTTTGATTGTCGTGGCTGTTACTTGAAGTCAGGTATTGTAATGCCCCCAGCTTCGTTCTTTTTCCTTATGATTGCTTTGGCTATTCAGGGGTTTTTTTTTTAATAATTTTATTTTTTTAATGGGGCGACATCAATAAATCAGGATACATATATTCAAAGATAACAAGCCCAGGTTATCTTGTCTTTCGATTGTGTTGCATACCCATCACCCAAAGTCAGATTGTCCTCTGTCACCTTCTATCTAGTTTTCTTTGTGCCCCTCCCTCTCCCCCTTTCCCTCTCCCTCTCCCCCCTCCCCCGGTAGCCACCACACTCTTATAAATGTCTCTAAGTTTCACTTTTATTTCACTTTTATGTCCCACCTACGTATGGAATAATGCAGTTCCTGTTTTTTTCTGATTTGCTTATTTCACTTTGTATAATGTTATCAAGATCCCACCATTTGCTGTAAATGATCCGATGTCATCATTTCTTATGGCTGAGTAGTATTCCATAGTGTATATGTGCCACATCTTCTTTATCCAGTCATCTATTGACGGGCTTTTTGGTTGTTTCCATGTCCTGGCCACTGTGAACAATGCTGCAATGAACATGGGGCTGCATGTGTCTTTACGTATCAATGTTTCTGAGTTTTGGGGGTATATACCCAGTAGAGGGATTGCTGGGTCATAAGGTAGTTCTATTTGCAGTTTTTTGAGGAACCACCATACTTTCTTCCATAATGGTTGTACTACTTTACATTCCCACCAACAGTGGATGAGGGTTCCTTTTTCTCCACAGCCTCTCCAACATTTGCTATTACCTGTCTTGTTGATAATAGCTAATCTAACAGGTGTGAGGTGGTATCTCATTGCAGTTTTGATTTGCATTTCTCTAATAACTAAAGAAGATGAGCATCCTTTCATATATCTGTTGGGCATTTGTATTTCTTCCTGGGAGAAGTGTCTGTTCATGTCCTCTTCCCATTTTTTTATTGGATTGTTTGTTTGTTTGTTGTTGAGTTTTATGAGTTCTTTGTATATATTTTGGATATTAGGCCCTTATCTGAGCTGTTGTTTGAAAATATCATCTCCCATTTAGTTGGCTGTCTGTTTATTTTGTTATCAGTTTCTCTTGCTGAGCAAAAACTTCTTAGTCTGATGTAGTCCCATTCATTAATTTTTGCCTTCACTTCTCTTGCCTTTGGAGTCAAATTCATAAAATGCTCTTTAAAACCCAGGTCCATGAGTTGAGTACCTATGTCTTCTTCTATATATTTAATTGTTTCAGGTCTTATGTTTAGATCTTTGATCCATTTAAAGTTAATTTTAGTACAGAGGGACAAACTGTAGTCCAGTTTCATTCTTTTGCATGTGGCTTTCCAGTTTTCCCAGCACTATTTATTGAAGAGGCTTTCTTTTCTCCATTGTGTGTTGTTGGCCCCTTTATCAAAAATTATTTGACTATATATATGTCTTTTTATTTCTGGACTTTCTATTCTGTTCCATTGGTCTGAGTGTCTATTTTTCTGCCAATACCATGCTGTTTTGATTGTCGTGGCTCTATAATATAGTTTGAAGTCAGGTATTGTAATGCCCCCAGCTTCATTCTTTTTCTTTAGGATTTCTTTGGCTATTTGGGGTTTTTTATAGTTCCATATAAATCTGATGATTTTTTGCTCTATTTCTTTAAAAAATGTCATTGGAATTTTGATGGGAATTGTATTAAATTTGTATATTGCTTTGGGTAATATGGCCATCTTGATTATATTTATTCTTCCTAACCAAGAACAAGGTATATTCTTCCATCTCATTATATCTTTTTCGATTTCCCTTAACAATGGTTTATAGTTTTCATTATATAAGTGCTTTACATTCTTTGTTATGTTTATTCCTAAGTATTTTATTTTTTTTGTTGCAATCGTGAAGGGGATTATTCTTTTGAGTTCGTTCTCAATTGTTTCATTGTTGGCATATAGAAAGGCTGTTGACTTCTGTATGTTAATTTTGTATCCTGCAATCTTACTGTATTGGCTTATTGTTTCTAGTAGTCTTTTTGTGGATTCTTTGGGGTTTTCGATGTATAGGATCATATCATCTGCAAAAAGTGATACCTTTCCTTCTTCTTTTCTGATATGGATGCCTTTTATTTCTTTGTCTTGTCTGATTGCTCTGGCTAGAACCTCTAGTACCACATTAAATAAGAGTGGAGAGAGTGGACAACCCTGTCTTGTTCCTTGTCGGGAGCCGATCCACCAATGCTGGCTAACTAGGTCACAGCAGGAGAAGATCCACAACTGCTGGTTGACAAAGTCACAGCAAAAGAAGATAGAATCACCGCAGTAAAGACCAACAGCTGTGGGTTGACAAAGTCACCACAAAGGAAAGGCACAACAATACTTCCCCCTTTAATCTTTTGAATTAATCTGGCCTTATATTCCCCCCTTTTCTGGGTGTGTGCTATTATTTGTAGCACAGGGATAATAGTACCATGCTTTCCCTGTAGATTCGTAGTAATTTCTTTGGAAATGAGAAAGAAGGTGTAAGTTCCACAGAAAAGCCTGTAAGCCCCTTGAACTGGGCTCATAAACATAAGAGGCTGGCCATGATATCCCTCATAAAGGGTTAAGTTTGTAGGAGAATTTCTTCTTATTAATCATGTTAGAAAGAATAAAGTTAGAACTTAGCTAGTATGTGAATATAGTAAATAAATAAAGTTTAACTAGACATTAGAATCTTAGGTAAAGTGTAGTGGAGTGGCCTGTTGCGTGGCCTTGGATAGGAGTGCAGCTGGCTAGTAAAGAATGTCTTGTTAAAAGACTTGTTTTAACACTGAAGACAGTCACTGGGCTTTTCTCAGTAAAACATTCTCATGAGATTTTTGTCTTTTCCAAGAATAAGGAGAGGAATGTGGTGGGATTCATAGCAGCAATAGCAACTAATGCCTTCTGATATTATGTTGCTACTAGATATCTTGCAGGTGCACTCTATGTATCTCTAAGTAAAAATTACTCTTTATACTATGTCAGTTTCTTAATAGCAAGCCTTTTGTAGTCTTGTGAGAAAAGAATTAGGACACTACATGAACTCAAGGCTATTTGCCTGAGCAAGCGGTGGTCCTTTGCTAGTCCTTGATAATTTTGTCTGCTATCTCTCTCTGCGCCCTTGACTCACAACAACAGTAAAATAGAGTTATTAATTAGTACTAATCTTTTAGAAGTTTGTACCAATATTATTATTACTATTGTATAACTGTACTTTGAATAACTTACCACCTGACTTATAGCTTATAGATATGAATTAACTGTTATCTAAAAATATGTAACCATAGTGAAACTAAAACAATGATGTATTCAAAATACCATGTGATTGTAACTTAGTGTGTGTGCATAAAAAGTAATGTTAGACCAGCCATTGGCGGAGATGCCTGGCAGTAAATGCTAACTAGAGAATAAAGAGAAAGAAAAGAATTCGGCTCTCTCACTCGATTTTCGCTGACGCCATCTCCTCCTGTGGGACCCCTGGATCCCCCCCGGGGCTGGACCCCGGCAGTTCCTGATTTAAGGGGGAAAGCCTTCAGTTTAGTGCCATTTAATATGATGTTAGCTGATGGTTTATCATATATGGCCTTTATCATGTTGAGATATTTTCCTTCTATACCCATTTTGTTGAGAGTCTTAAACATAAAATTGTGTTGTATTTTTTTTTTTTTTTTTTTTTTACAGAGAGAGAGTCAGAGAGAGGGATAGACAGGGACAGACAGACAGGAACGGAGAGATGAGTAGTATCAATCATTAGTTTTTCATTGCACGTTGCAACACCTTAATTGTTCATTGATTGCTTTCTCATATGTGCCTTGACCACGGGCCTTCAGCAGACCAAGTAACCCCTTGCTGGAGCCAGCGACCTTGGGCTCAAGCTGGTGAGCTTTTGCTCAAACCAGATGAACCCTCGCTCAAGCTGGTGACCTCGGGGTCTCGAACCTGGGTTTTCCACATCCCAGTCTGATGCTCTATCCACTGCGCCACCGCCCGGTCAGGCTTGTGTTGTATTTTATCGAAAGCCTTTTCCGCATCTATTGATAACAACATGTGGTTTTTGTTCTTTGTTTTGTTGATATGGTGTATTACGTTAACTGTTTTACGTATGTTGAACCATCCTTGAGATTCTGGGATGAATCCCACTTGATCATGATGTATTATTTTTTTAATATGTTGTTATATTCGATTTGCTAGTATTTTGTTTAGTATTTTAGCATCTGTATTCATTAGAGATATTGGTCTGTAGTTTTCTTTTTTTGTGCCATCCTTGCCTGGTTTTGGTATGAGGGTTATGTTGGCCTCATAAAATGTGTTTGGAAGTATTGCTTTTTCTTCAATTTTTTGGAAGACTTTCAGTAGAATAGGAACCAAGTCTTCTTTGAATGTTTGATAAAATTCATTGGTATAGCCGTCAGGGCTTGGACTTTTATTTTTGGGGAGGTTTTTAATGGTTTTTTCTATTTCTTCTCTACTAATAGGTCTGTTTAGGCTTTCTGCTTCTTCTTGACTCAGTCTAGGAAGGTTGTATTGTTCTAGGAATTTATCCATTTCTTCTAGGTTGTTGAATTTAGTGGCATAAAGTTTTTCATAGTATTCTACAATAATTCTTTGTATATCTACGGTGTCCGTGGTGATTTCTCCTCTTTCATTTTGGATTTTGTTTATATGAGTTCTTTCTCTTTTTTCCTTGGTAAGTCTTGCCAAGGGTTTGTCAATTTTGTTGATCTTTTCAAAGAACCAGCTCCTTGTTCTATTAATTTTTTCTATAGTTTTTCTGTTCCCTATTTCATTTATTTCTGCTCTGATTTTTATTATCTCCTTTCTTCAGCTGGTTTTGGTTTGTCTTTGTTCTTCTTTTTCTAGTTCCTTAAGGTGTGAAGTTAAGTGGTTCACTTGGGCTCTCTCTTGTTTGTTCATATAGGCCTGAAGTGATATGAACTTCCCTCTTATCACTGCTTTTGCTGCATCCCAGAGATTCTGATATGTCGTATTGTTATTTTCATTTGTCTGTATGTAACTTTTGATCTCTGCTTTTATTTCTTCTTAGACCCACTTGCTTTTTAAAAGTATATTGTTTAGTTTCCACATTTTTGTGGGTTTGTTTACCTCTTTTTTGCAGTTGAATTCTAGTTTCAAGGCTTTATGATCGGAGAATATGCTTGTTATGATATCAATCTTTCTGAATTTGTTGATGTTATTTTTGTGGCCCAACATATGGTCAATTCTTGAGAATGTTCCATGTACACTAGAGAAAAATGTATACTCTGGCACTTTGGGGTGAAATGGCCTGTAGATGTCTATATCATATCCAATTGTTCTAGTGTTTAATTTAAGGCCAATATTTCTTTTTTTTTTTTTTTAATAAATTTTTATTAATGTTAATGGGATGACATTAATAAATCAGGGTACATATATTCAAAGAAATCATGTCTAGGTTATCTTGTCATTAAATTATGTTGCATACCCCTTGCCCATAGTCAGATTGTCCTCCGTCACCCTCTATCTAGTTCTCTGTGCCCCTCCCCCTCCCCCCTAACTCTCTCCCTCCCTCCCTCCTCTGTCCTCCCTCCCCCACCCCTGGTAACCACCACACTCTTGTCCATGTCTCTTAGTCTTGTTTTTATGTTCCACCAATGTATGGAATCATGTAGTTCTTGTTTTTTTCTGATTTACTTATTTCACTCTGTATAATATTATCAAGATCCCACCATTTTGCTGTAAATGATCTGATGTCATCATTTCTTATGGCTGAGTAGTATTCCATAGTGTATATGTGCCACATCTTCTTTATCCAGTCTTCTATTGAAGGGCTTTTTGGTTGTTTCCATGTCTTGAAGGCCAATATTTCTTTATTGATTTTCTGTTTGGATGAATGATCTAGAGCCATCAGTGGTGTATTGAGGTCTCCAAGTATGATTGTATTTTTGTCGGTTTTTGTTTTTAAGTCATTCAGTAGCTATCTTATATATTTTGGTGCTCCTTGGTTTGGTGCATATATATTAAGAAGTGTTATATCTTCTTGATTCAATGTCCCTTTTATCATTATGAAATGACCATTTTTGTCTCTGATTACCTTTGCTGTCTTTAGTCAGCATTGTTAGATATGAGTATTGCTATACCTGCTTTTTTTTTGGGATGTTATTTGCTTGTAGTATTGTTTTCCAGCCTTTCACTTTGAATTTGTTTTTATCCTTGTAGCTTAGATGTGTTTCTTGTAGGCAGCATACAGTTGTATTTTCTTTTTTAATTCATTCTGCTATTCTGTGTCTTTTTATTGGTGAGTTCAATCCATTTACATTTAGTGTAATTATTGACATTTGAGGGTTTCCTATTGCCATTTTATATATTGCTTTCTGATAGTTTTGTATCTTGTTTGATTCTTCTCTTTTGTTTTTCTATCCTTTATTTTTGTTTGGTTGTAATCCATACTTCTTTTCTCTGTTGCTTCTTTTTTCAAGCTATGTGCTTCTGTGTTGGTTATTTCAGGGGTGGTTATCATTAAGTAATGGAAAGGGTACCTATTGTTCATTGTAGTACATTATCTCATGAGTGCTTCTGCATTCCATCCTCATTTGCTACTGTTAATCTTTGTCCTCTCCCCTTTTTTGTTTTTGTTGTCACAGACTAAATTTGATTTTATTGTGTTCTTGATGGAGCTATTACTTGTGGTTTTGTTTTGTTTTGTTCTTTTTATCTGGTCGGAAAACCCCCTTTAGTATTTCCTGAAGTGGAGGTTTCTGGTGATAAATTCCCTCATCTTTTCTGTATCTGTGAATGTTTTTATTTCTTCTTCGTATTTGAAGGATAGCTTTGATGAGTATAGTATTCTTGGCTTGAAGTTCCTCTCTTTCAGAACTTTAAGTATTGGGGTTCACTCTCTTCTAGCTTGTAGAGTTTCTGCTGAGAAATCTGATGATAATCAAATGGGCCTTTCTTTATATGTTGTATTCTTCTTTTTCCTGGCTGCCTTGAGAATTTTTTCTTTGTCATTGTTTTGTGCCAATTTCATTATGATGTGCCTTGGAGTAGGTTTGTTAGGGCTAAGATAACTCGGTGTTCTGTTTGCTTCTTGAATTTGAGGCTTTAGTTCTTTCCAAAGTTCTCATCTATTATTTGTTTGAATATGTTCTCCATTCCATTTTCTCTCTCTTCTCCTTCTGATATGCCCATTATTCTTATGTTGCTCTTTTTGATGGAGTCAGACAATTCCTGTAGGACTTTCTCATTGAAAACAATATATTTCAATCTGTTCATTTTATAGTAAAGAAAGCACCAAATTTGGAAAGAACACTTATTTATCCTGATGCTTTGCTGGATTTTTTGAAAACTAGCTCCCTTGCCAGAGCTAAGATAGAATGGGACTGGCACAGATGCATCTGCTGTCACAAGTCCTTTAAGGAAACGGGGTGCTGAGGGAGAGGACCTGCTTTTACCTGTTCCTGCTGGTGGTGGGGGCGCTGGGGAAGGGGTAGGGAAGGCCACAGGGTCTCGGGGCCAGGGCACTAGTGTCCTTCAAGGCTGATGAAGGGTGGAATAAACGAGTCCTTCCTGTAAAGTAGGAGGAAGCTTCCCTTCTCATCCTGCTGTTCTCAGGTCCCTTCTCTCTCTGTTTCCTTTATCTAAACCTCATAGAATTTTAGCTGGAAGACACTTTAGACAGTACTTTGTCTTTTCCTTTAATAGTAAGGTAATGGAGAAGAGGAAAGGGAAAATATCTTGTTCCCTGGTCACAGTGTCAGTGGGTGTCAGAAAGAGGATGGTTCCTTTCCAGTTGGGGACTTCTCCACTGACTGTGCTGTGAGCTACATTTTATGTCACAACTCAGTATACACAGACCATGTAGACATAGGTAATTCTGAAAAAAAATTATTATGCACTCTGATTTTGTCCTATTCTGTTTGTATTAAAAGAAAACTTTGAAAAAAAAAGACTTTTGTACTTTAGTGCTGGTTATGAGGTTTAAACTGAGGTCACAACTCACTCACTCATCAGTGACAGCCTACAGTAGGAAAGTCAGCAAGCTTGATAACTTTGCTAGGTTGACTCGGGCATTTAATTGGCGTGCTTTAAGTTACCAGATAAAGCAGCTAGGAAAATAAAAGCACCTTCTCCCACACCGCCGCCAAACAAATGTTGCATGGGATACTATGTCTGAGGGGGCCGAGGTAACATGCTTCTGGAGAGTAGACGCTTCTGCCCTGTGTGGTTGTGCATTTCTGTTCACTGCAGGAAGGCACTTGGTCAAGAGCCAATGAAGTGGAGGAGGTGGCTCCTCCCTGGACGCCTTCTCAAGGCACATGCAGGAGTCTCCGCATAGACCTTGCAGGGCCATTTTAAACAGGCACGGAGAACTTCTGGGAGCCCAGCTTGCAAGGAATTGTTTTCAAGGTCCCAGGTCTGGGGTGATTGTTCTCGTGACTCTACCCAGCTACCCAGTTAGTCCTAATTAGATTAGATCTGTATGTCATGAGACATGGAAAATGGCACAAATCACTAATTGTTGGTATATGTTTTCCCCCGAGGGGCTTTTTGCCAATTATGGGACATAACAGAAGCTCTCTAGAAAGTGAAATGGAGGTAACTTTGAGGAGGGTAAGGTACTGAGGTGGTCAAAACAGGGAAAATGCAGAATTCAGATTTCCCTGTCTGTTTCTAGGCGGGCAGGGTCTGGAGCCGGAGGCCTCTGTGGCTTAATGATCTTTATAGACCACTAACCACCATTCGGAAAAAAAGTATGGCGGAGAGGCTACAGGATGAGTCATCCGATGAAGATGAGTCTCCGGACAAAATGTAAGTGATTGGGAACAATTTAGAATTCTTGTCTAAGATGAGGAAATAATGAATGGTTTAACTGTTCCTTACATGAGTAAAAGCCTTGGCCTTGTTTTTTTCCCCTTAGGTATCAGATGAAGTCAGGATTGAAATATCAGAACCAGCTGCTGAAGACACAGGTGAAGAAAGGGAATCATAACAACACTTCATCCCCAGGCTACCTGAAAATAGTGTTAAAAATGTGTACTCAGCATTACTGACAAAATATATATTTTCCTCCTTTTGAAGTATATAAATTTATAACTGACACTAGCAACTAGGTTAGACATTAGACATTAAAACATAACTATTTAAGCCCTGGCTAGGTAGCTCAATTGGTTAGACTGCAGTGTTTTTCAACTGGTGATCTGTGGACTGGCAGGAGATTTCTGGTGGACCCACAGTGCTCCACATACTGGCAGTTGGAAACCACTGGGTTAGAGTGTTCAAGTCACTCCAAGTTTGCAGGTTTGATTCCTGGTCAGCGCACATGAAAGAACCAGCCAATGACTGCATGAATAAGTGGAAAGCAAATCGATGTTTCTTTCTCTCTTGCTCCCTTCCTCTCTGCGTTAGGCTTACTTGCTGGTTTACTGGCTGCAAGCACTTTGCCTGATTAGCGCATGAGCATGTGGCCGCGCCACGTGTGTGTGGTCTGTGTAAGGCTACGGGTGGTGTCCCTCTGGGGCAAGTCTCCCAGATCGCTCTCCCGCCACTGTGAATTGTGGTTTTCCTGCTCCCTTGCCCTTCACTGCGAAAAGCAGTTTTCCTTTGTTTATTTGCTCTTTTCCTTTTTTGTTTATTTGCTTGCCTGTAACCCAGACCAAAGGGTAGTCATACAGGTTCTGGATCACCTGAGTGCTGCATATGGGTGGCTGCTGGTCCTTGAAAGTGACAATGGTACCCATTTCATGTGTTTGATGGTGAGGCAATGGGCTCAAGACCTAGGGGTGGACTGGAAGTACCATGTCCCCAACCACCTACAGGTTGCTGGTATCATTGAGCAGTATAATGGACTCTTTTTTTTAAATACAGGGACAGAGATAGAGTCAGAGAGAGGGATAGATAGGAACAGACAGACGGGAACGGAGAGAGATGAGAAGCATCAATCATCAGTTTTTCATTTTGATGGAAAACTTAGTTGTTCATTGATTGCTTTTTCATATGTGCCTTGACCACAGGCCTTTAGTAGACTGAGTAACCCCTTGCTCGAGCTAGCAATCTTGGGTCCAAGCTGGTGAGCTTTTGCGCAAGCCAGATGAGCCTGAGCTCAAGCTGGCAACCTCGGGGTCTCGAACCTGGGTCCTCTGCATCCCAGTCCCAACGCTCTATCCACTGCGCCACCACCTGGTCAGGCATAATGGACTCTTAAAGCAGGGACTGCAACAGGAGGGGGCACTGGCTCCCTTACTGGATGGGCATGCTGCTGTGGACAGTACTCCAGATTTGAATGGGAGACCTCGATGGGGGTGCCCAGCTCTGGTGGAGGCCCTCCTGCACTGGGCAGCTGCTCCCATCCAGTTGCAGATATGCACCAAGGACATTTCACTCAAGCCAGCTTTTGGACAGCAGGGAAACATGCTTTTGCCTGCCCCAACAGCACTCCTTAAAGGCGAACAGCTTCATTGGACATGGCCCTAGACTGTACAGGCACCCTACCTATGATGGGTGGCCTTGTTGGCACCGTGGGGTAGGGATTTGGAGGTGGACCTCCAGTTAACTCCCTGGGCAACCAGCACCTGCCCGCCAATGGTAGAAGTGCATTATTATCCCTTGCATGCTCAGGGAGACAGCATTATGAAGGGCACCTTTGTAATTTCTTTATGGCCCATAGAGTTCTCCCATTTTGATGCACATCTAACCAGCAGATCCTGGTGTGCAGGCCAATAAGGTTTGGTACGACCGCTCAGGTTGGCCTCTAGTACCAGGTACTGTGCTGTCTGCAGACAGAACTCTGGCCTGGATTCTGCAGAAAGGAAAGATTTGCCTCTCTTGGTGCCGCTGACCACTCTATCATTTCGCCCATAGCTGTGTTTGTAGTTCTGTTGCTGTAGAGTCGGTACTGTTTTGGTTTTTGTAATGTACCTCACTCCTCATACAGGGGCCATCATGGAAGAAACCTGTCACATAGATTGTGAGGCGAGCAACCCTAAAGAGGTGGAATGTGGGGCAGCTGTGTTAGGTTTGCTCGCAGGTTTACCAGCTGCAAGCCCTTTGCTTGATTAGTGAGTGAGCACGTGGCAGAGGCACGTGTGCGTAGCCTATATAAGGCTATGGGTGCTTCCCCTGGGTGGCGAGTCTCCCAGATCACTCTCCACCACTGCGAGATGTCGTTTTCTTTGCTACCTTGTCCTTACTGTGAATAGCAGATTTTCCTTTATTAGCTCTTTCCTTTTTGTTATTTGTTCGCCTGTCTTTGCTCGCCTCCAATAAACAGATATGGCCCAACCCTTTCCGGCTCTGCAGTTTCTCTGCCATCTGCCTGAATCCAGTGTGAAGCTGCGTGGCCTTGGCCACCAGCATTGCAGATGGACATGCTGCCTTTGGACAGTATGAGAGACCCTGATGGGAGGGGGGCTGTGGCACCTGTGGAAGCCTTCCTACACCAGGAAGCTGTTCCTATCCAGGTGGAGAGATGCACCCAGGACACTGCTGTTTCAATGGACATGGCCCTAAAATGTACAGACCCCCCACCTAAGATGGGTGGCCTTGTTGGCACCATGCGGTGGGGACTTGGAGGTGGGCCTCCACTTAACTCCCTGGGCAGAGTGCTCAGGGAGACATTGTGAAGGGTACCTTTGTAATTGTTATTTTTGGAATGGATGTAACATACTTATTGTGAGGCAAGCAACCCTAAAGGGGTAGAATGTGGGGTGGCTGTGTTAGGCTTGCTCGCTGGTGTACTGGCTGTGTTAGGCTTGCTCGCTGGTGTACCAGCTGCAAGCCCTTTGCTTGATTAGTGCGTAAGTGCCTGGAAGAGGCACGTGTGCATAGCCTATGTAAGGCTGTGGGTGGTTGAGCTCGAGAGGGGTGGGGGAATTGCGGATATGCGGATTGTCTGCTTGCCACTTTGAGGGGCCATTTTGTTGTTTGTTAGCCTGAGAGGCGGTTTCTCCTGCCATGCACTTGTGAGACTTGATTAAACAGAATGACCCAACCCTTTCCGGCTCTGTTGTTTCTCTACTGTCTGCCTGAATCCATTGTGAACCTGCCTGGCCTCTGCCACCGGCATTACACACATGCACAAATGTGTGCCCTGTCTCAGTGTAGCGGGTTCTCCTCCCTTACAAGCTAGTGGAAAATTCACATTGGATTTTTGGGTTTTCTTTCTTAATTTAGAAAACTCTCAACTGCTGGACAGCTAGCAGGGAGGTGCCGGAGAGACGGTGTAAAGAAGAATGTGTGAGCGCAGTAATTGCACAAGACTTCTCTCCTCGGGCCCTGATTTTAGGAAACACATGGCTGAGCCACTTCTCCATCCCTTGTCCTGCCGCAGCCTCTCCTGACCCCGCTGAGGGTCGGTGTGTGCTGCTCGGCGCCCTCCTGCTCAGCTGGCACCCAACCCCCAAGTGACAATGCACAGGTTCCTCCGCTCCTTCTGCAAGGAGCTGCGTTGCTAGATCACGTAGTAAGTCAGTGACTTAAATGCCTGAGAGAGTAAAACTCTGAATGAACAAGCTTCAATAATTGACCTAAATGACCACAAAGGAATGCTGGTGGTTTAGCAATCTGAGATGGAGAATGGTGCCAGCCATGCAGGGGACAATGGCACACAGTCCCCCAGTGGGTCAGAGGACTGGGAAACAGCCCAGTGTGTCTGTGGTGGGAGAAAGCAGGGGAGACGCAGAGTTCACATTGTTTTGTCTGTTTCCTAGGAGGGCGATTCCTGGAGGAAGCAGCTGCTTTGGCTTAGGGATATGTATAGACTTCTCCATGCCACAGCTATGAAAAACATAGCACAGAAGCTACATGAAGGAGTGACGTCATGGAAATGGCGCCGTGAGCAGCGCGTCCGACAGATCTCCCCAAAATCACAACAAATTTATCAACTAGAAACAGGAAAATTTATCCTCGGAGCATTCTGGAGTTCCACACAAACTGAAAGCGAAAGGACTGTTATCATTTGAATCTGAGAGACGAGGGTGTGGAGGAAGCTACCGCAGGGACGTTCATTCAAGCCACGAGGAAGTGCGCCTGTGGTGAGTCAGCCCACACTCGGGAGCCGCGAGCAGCAGCCGTGAGCAGCCGCCGCGAGCAGCCGCCCCGAGCAGCCGCAGGCGCTCGCCCGGTTCGGTTGCAGAGCGAGCACCGCCCACACTCCGGAGCGGCGAGCAACCGCTGGCGCGCCCGGTCCGGTTGCAGAGCGAGCACCGCTAACGTTCCCAGCGGCCCGCGCACTGCGAGTGAGAGTCGCCAGCCACCGGTGCCCGGAGCACCCCATTCGCGCGTGTACCCTGGGCATTCCACGCGCCCAGAGCGCCCTGCTGGCCCGCACACCCAGGGTGCCCCATCATCCTGCGCCTGGTGCGCCCCAGCTGCCAGCAGCAGGGGGAGCGGGAGAGGCCCCAGGGCGGTATTCCCTACTTGGGAGGTTCTCTCCGTGGGCGGGGCACCTCACCCAGCCATTCAAGCTAACAATCAAGCGTTGGGGGAGGGGCGCGCGCAGGCAGCCTGAAATACCTTCGGGAGCACAGCTGCGACCCAATCACTGAAATTAGCTTAACCCGTGAAATCTGCACACCCTCGGTTCTAATTGATAAGATCTCTCTCAGTTCAGCGACCCAAGACAAGAGGCGTGATATTTTTTAGTGCCTCTCGCTAAAGGGGCGGGGGCAACTTCTGATTGATAGAGCCTCCATATTCAGGGATAAACGCTAACAAGAAGGACTTGGCAGATAATAAGATCTATACTACACTAGTCGCAAGCAGAGACTAGTGCCTCTTCTTCCCAGCCGAAACAGGCTACAAAGTGTGGAAAGCCTGGGTTGAGAGGTCCAACTGAATGCTAGGTGCTGAACAGTCACCTTGACAACAATTGACTCCCACCCCTGCCTGATTACACTGGAGGCCCTGACTACCAGAGCCTTTCCCAAAGCCTTGCACTGAGTGGGGATAGAGTGGGGATTTCCCAGCTCTTTGAGCCTCTTACTCCCCAGGCAGAAGCAGTTGCAGCCTTATAGCTGGATCACCAGGCTGCTAATTCAGGAAGGGGGGACTAGGAGAGAGAATCCAGGAAAGCAAACTCTCTCATCGTTGGACCCTGCAAACGCCAACAAGCCTTGACTACCAGCAAGACTAAAGCCAATTATATGACATTGCCATAGAATCCCATCAACTGCAAATCCCTACCTAAGTGTGACACAGGGGCAGAGCCTGGGGTAGAGTCACCGACCAGGAAGAGGGAGAGAAAAGAAAAAGGAAGAAGTTAACATCTCAAAATCAAGAAAAATCCACAGACTTTACAACTTGTTCCACTAATTTTTTTTGTTGTTGTTTGTTTCTTCTATCTTATTGCCTTTATTTCCTCCACCTCGGTCCTTCTATTCTCTGCCCATCTTATGCTTCCCTTTTCTTGAACTACACTACCCATAAGTGTTACATTTTATTTCTCTTCTTCATCCTCACCCTCCTTTAAGGTTATACTCCAAAACACTTAACTCTCACTCTCTCCTCTTTTGTTTTATTTTGTTTTGCTTTATCTTGTTTTTTTTCTCTTCCTTTTTTATTTCTTCCTTCGTTTTTCTCTTTTTCTTATTTTTTCCTTTCTATTCGTTTTTTCTTTTCTCGTTTTACTTTCATCCCATTTAATCCTCAATCACGAACAAATTAGTTAATTTGGGACTCAAGGCTTTTTTTGGCTTTATTTTTCTTTTTCGCTTTTGTTTTTGTTTTTTTCTTGTTTGTTTATTTTTGTGGCATTTTGGGTCCTCCCAACCCAAGGTCTCCATTGTAATTAGTCTTCGCTCCACTTAATACAACAGATTTTTACTTATCATTTTTATTTTTTTCTTCTTTATTATTCCTTTTTTTGTCCTTTTTTCTGGTTCCCTCTTATCCCTCTCATTATATCTCTTAGTTGACCATCACTCACAAACAAATCATCTTATGCTTGTCTAAGATTTTCTTCCTTTTTTTTTTTTTTTTTTTTGCATTTAGTAGGTCCCTACTCCCCTTTTTTTGCCCCTTGAACTCTTCACCCCAAATCAGGCCCTCCATTATAGGCACGATATTTCCCTGAGGAGGGGAGAGGAGGGAAAGAGAAGAAAGAAAAAAAGGGGGAAATAATAAATTATTACTGTTTTTTTTTGTGGGGTGTTTTACCTTTTTTTTTTTTTTTTTACTTTTTACTCTTTATTAATTCTAATTAGTGCTATCAACAAGACCACCCTCAGATGCCAATAAGAAAGAGGAAATTGAATATTATGGATACAAAAGAAAGAGAGGTAACACAAATAGATGTGGAAAAATCTATGGAGAAAAGACTTAACATATTGGAAGCCTTGGAGCTAAATGACAGAGAATTTAAAATAGAAATCTTAAAAATACTCAGAGATATACAAGAAAACACAGAAAGGCAATATAGGGAGATCAGAAAACAACTCAATGAACACAAAGAATATATTACCAAGGAAATTGAAACTATAAAAACAAATCAAACAGAAATGAAAAACTCAATTCACGAGCTGAAAAACGAGGTAACAAGCTTAGCTAGCAGAACAGCCCAGATTGAAGATAGGATTAGTGAAATAGAAGACAAACAACTTGAGGCACAACAGAGAGAAGAAGAAAGAGACTCAAAAATAATAAAAAACGAGAAAGCCCTACAGGAATTGTCTGACTCCATCAGAAAGAATAACATAAGAATAATAGGTATATCAGAGGGAGAAGAGAAAGAAAATGGAATGGAGAATATACTCAAACAAATAATAGACGAGAACTTCCCAAGCCTGTGGAAAGAACTAAAGCCTCAAATTCAAGAAGCAAACAGAACACCGAGTTTTCTTAACCCCAACAAACCCACTCCAAGGCACATCATAATAAAGATGACACAAACCAATGACAAAGAAAAAATTCTCAAGGCAGCCAGGGAAAAGAAGAGTACAACATATAAAGGAAGGCCTATTAGATTATCATCAGATTTCTCAGCAGAAACTCTACAAGCTAGAAGAGAGTGGACCCCAATATTTAAAGCCCTGAAAGAGAGGAACTTTCAGCCACGAATACTATACCCATCAAAGCTATCCTTCAAGTATGAAGGAGATATAAAAACATTCACAAATTCAGAAAAGATGAGAGAATTTATCAACAGAAAGCCCCCACTCCAGGAAATACTAAAGGGGGTTTTCCAACCAGATTCAAAGAACAAAAGAAAACAACACCACAAGTAACAGCTCCACCAAGAACACAATAAAATCAAACTTAAACTGTGACAACAAAGGAAAAAAAGGGGGGAGAGGATGGAGATTAACAGTAGCAAAGGACGATGAAGTGCAGAAATACTTATAAGATAGGGTACTACAATGAATATGGTAGGTACCCTTTTCATTACTTAATGGTAACCACCCTAGAAAAAACCACCACAAAAACACTTGACTTAAAAAAGGTAGCAACAGAGGAAAGAAGTATGGAACACAAACAAACAAAAACAAATGATAGAAAAACAAAAGAGAAGAATCAAACTAGATACAAAACTAACAGAAAGCAATTTATAAAATGGCAGTAGGGAACCCACAAGTGTCAATAATTACACTAAATGTAAATGGATTAAACTTACCAATAAAAAGACACAGAGTAGCAGAATGGATTAAAAAAGAAAATCCAACTATATGCTGCCTACAAGAAACACATCTAAGCAACAAGGATAAAAACAAATTCAAAGTGAAAGGCTGGAAAACAATACTCCAAGCAAACAACACCCAAAAAAAGCAGGTGCAGCAATACTCATATCTGATAATGCTGACTACAAGACAGAAAAAGTACTCAGAGACAAAAATGGTCATTTCATAATGATTAAGGGGACACTGAATCAAGAAGACATAACAATCCTTAATATATATGCACCAAACCAAGGAGCACCAAAATATATAAGACAGCTACTTATTGACCTTAAAAGAAAAACTAACAAAAATACAATCATACTTGGAGACCTCAATACTCCGCTGACGGCTCTAGATCGGTCATCCAAACAGAGAATCAATAAAGAGATAGTGGCCTTAAACGAAATACTAGAACACCTGGATATGATAGACATCTACAGGACACTTCATCCCAAAGTGACAGAGTATACATTTTTCTCTAGTGTACATGGAACATTCTCAAGAATTGACCATATGTTGGGCCACAAAGACAATATCAGCAAATTTAGAAAAATTGAAATTGTACCAAGCATATTTTCTGATCATAAAGCCTTGAAACTAGAATTCAACTGCAAAAAAGAGGGGGAAAACCCCACAAAAATGTGGAAACTAAACAACATACTTCTAAAAAATGAATGGGTCAAAGAAGAAATAAGCGCAGAGATCAAAAGATATATACAGACAAATGAAAATGAAAAAACGACATATCAGAATCTCTGGGATGCAGCAAAAGCAGTAATAAGAGGAAAGTTCATATCACTTCAGGCCTATATGAACAAACAAGAGAGAGCCGAAGTAAACCACTTAACTTCCCACCTTAAGGAACTAGAAAAAGAAGAACAAAGACAACCCAAAACCAGCCGAAGAAAGGAGATAATAAAAATCAGAGCAGAAATAAATGAAATAGAGAACAGAAAAACTATAGAAAAAATCAATAAAACAAGGAGCTGGTTCTTTGAAAAGATCAACAAAATTGACAAACCCTTGGCAAGACTCACCAAGGAAAAAAGGCACAGGACTCAAATAAATAAAATCCAAAATGAAAGAGGAGAGATCACCACAGACATCATAGATATACAAAGAATTATTGTAGAATACTATGAAAAATTATATGCCACCAAATACAACAATCTAGAAGAAATGGATAAATTCCTAGAACAATACAACCTTCCTAGACTGAGTCATGAAGAAGCAGAAAGCCTAAACAGACCAATCAGCAGGGAGGAAATAGAAAAAACTATTAAAAACCTCCCCAAAAATAAAAGTCCAGGCCCAGACGGTTATACTAGTGAATTCTATCAAACATTCAAAGAAGACTTGGTTCCTATTCTACTCAAAGTCTTCCAAAAAATTGAAGAAGAAGCAATACTTCCAAACACATTTTATGAGGCCAACATAACCCTCATACCAAAACCTGGCAAGGATGGCACAAAGAAAGAAAACTACAGACCAATATCTCTAATGAATACAGATGCTAAAATTCTAAACAAAATACTGGCAAACCGAATACAGCAACATATTAAAAAAATAATACATCATGATCAAGTGGGATTCATCCCAGAATCTCAAGGATGGTTCAACATACGCAAAACAGTTAACGTAATACACCATATCAACAAAACAAAGAACAAAAACCACATGATCTTATCAATAGATGCAGAAAAGGCTTTTGATAAAATACAACACAATTTTATGTTTAAGACTCTCAACAAAATGGGTATAGAAGGAAAATATCTCAACATGATAAAGGCCATATATGATAAACCATCAGCCAACATCATTTTAAACGGCATAAAACTGAGGACTTTCTACCTTAAATCAGGAACAAGACAGGGTTGTCCACTCTCTCCACTCTTATTTAACGTGGTGCTAGAAGTTCTGGCCAGAGCAATCAGACAAGACAAAGAAATAAAAGGCATCCATATCGGAAAAGAAGAAGTAAAGGTATCACTTTTTGCTGATGATATGATCCTATACATCGAAAACCCGAAGGACTCCACAAAAAGATTATTAGAAACAATAAACCAATACAGTAAGGTCGCAGGATACAAAATTAACATACAGAAGTCCATAGCCTTTCTCTATGCCAACAATGAAATATTAGAAAATGAACTCAAAAAAATAATCCCCTTCACGATTGCAACAAAAAAAATAAAATACCTAGGAATAAACATAACAAAGAATGTAAAGGACCTATATAATGAAAATTACAAAGCATTGTTAAGGGAAATCGAAAAAGATACAATGAGATGGAAAAATATTCCTTGTTCTTGGATAGGAAGAATAAATATAATCAAAATGGCCATATTACCCAAAGCAATATACAAATTTAATGCAATTCCCATCAAAATCCCTATGAGATTTTTTAAAGAAATGGAACAAAAAATCATCAGATTTATATGGAACTATAAAAATCCCCGAATAGCCAAAACAATCCTAAGGAAAAAGAATGAAGCTGGGGGCATTACAATACCTGACTTTAAACTATATTATAGGGCCACGATAATCAAAACAGCATGGTATTGGCAGAAAAATAGACACTCAGACCAATGGAACAGAATAGAAAGCCCAGAAATAAAACCACATATATATGGTCAAATAATCTTTGATAAAGGGGCCAACAACACACAATGGAGAAAAGAAAGCCTCTTCAACAAATGGTGTTGGGAAAACTGGAAAGCCACATGCAAAAGAATGAAACTCGACTACAGCCTGTCCCCGTGTACTAAAATTAATTCAAAATGGATCAAAGACCTAAATATAAGACCTGAAACTATAAAGTACATAGAAGAAGACATAGGTACTAAACTCATGGACCTGGGTTTTAAAGAACATTTTATGAACTTGACTCCAATGGCAAGAGAAGTGAAGGCAAAGATAAATGAATGGGACTACATCAGAATAAAAAGTTTTTGCTCAGCAAGAGAAACTGATATAAAAATAAACAGACAGCCAACTAAATGGGAAATGATATTTTCAAACAACAGCTCAGATAAGGGCCTAATATCCAAAATATACAAAGAACTCATAAAACTCCACAACAAAGAAACAAACAATCCAATAAAAAAATGGGAAGAGGACATGAATAGACACTTCTCCCAGGAAGAGATACAAATGGCCAACAGATATATGAAAAGATGCTCAGCTTCATTAGTTATTAGGGAAATGCAAATCAAAACTACAATGAGATACCACCTCACCCCTGTTAGATTAGCTATTATCAACAAGACGGGTAATAACAAATGTTGGAGAGGCTATGGAGAAAAAGGAACCCTCATTCACTGTTGGTGGGACTGTAAAGTAGTACAACCATTATGGAGGAAAGTATGGTGGTTCCTCAAAAAACTGCAAATAGAACTACCTTATGACCCAGCAATCCCTCTACTGGGTATATACCCCAAAACCTCAGAAACATTGATACGTAAAGACACATGTAGCCCCATGTTCATTGCAGCACTGTTCACAGTGGCCAAGACATGGAAACAACCAAAAAGCCCTTCAATAGAAGACTGGATAAAGAAGATGTGGCACATATACACTATGGAATACTACTCAGCCATAAGAAATGATGACATCAGATCATTTACAGCAAAATGGTGGGATCTTGATAACATTATAAGGAGTGAAATAAGTAAATCAGAAAAAAACAAGAACTACATGATTCCATACATTGGTGGAACATAAAAATGAGACTAAGAGACATGGACAAGAGTGTGGTGGTTACCAGGGGTGGGGGGAGGGAGGACAGGGGGAGAGTTAGGGGCAGGGGGAGGGGCACAGAGAACTAGATAGAGGATGGCGAAGGACAATCTGACTTTGGGCGAGGGGTATGCAACATAATCTAATGACAAAATAACCTAGACATGTTTTCTTTGAATATATGTACCCTGATTTATTAATGTCATCCCATTACCATTAATAAAAATTCATTTAAAAAAAAAAAAAAAAAGAAGCTACATGACAAGGATTTGTCTGATGAGGATGAGATTGTGAATAAGGATAAAGGGTAAATGATTGGGACAATTTAGAATTCTTATCTAAATGGTTAGGGAGTGGCGCAGCTGTGTTAGGCTTGCTCGCTGGTTTACTGGCTGCAAGTGCTTTGCCTGATTGGTGCGTGAGCGCTTGGCAGTGCCAGGTGTGTGTGGCCTAGGTAAGGCTACGGGTGCTTGTGCTCAGGGGGATGGCAGATTGTGGATTGCCTGCCCGCCACTGCGAGGGGTCATTTTTGCTGTTTGTTTGAGAAGCAGTTTTCCCCTGCCTGTTTGCTTCTACACCGTTGTGAGACTTTATTAAATGGTAATAGCCCAAAGCTTTCTGGCTCCACAGTTTTTCTGCTGTCTGCCCGAAACCAGTGTGGACCTTCCTGGCCTCGGCCACCAGCATTACAGAGAGGGTTCCAGGCAGAGGGAACGGGCCTCCAGTTTCTACCTGGTGTGTTCATTGGCTGATGCCCTTCTCTTGGTGCCTGCCCGAGTTACCTTCCGAAGTTCCCTATGGAGAATGGAAAACAGGTGTTTTTCTTTTTGTCGAGCCAGCGCATATTTACTGTTTAGTGTCCAGCCTGGGAATGGGGGTCAGTGAAGTGTTGGGAACCCAGGAGTGAGGAGAAACTAATGGGATCATCCCCAGATGACTTCCTGTCTCATTTTATTAGCTCAGCAGCTAGCTAGTTCAGCAGGTACCAGCCAACCACGAAAACCAGACTCTCCTTTTCTAATGAGATGATTTCTTTCATCAAGGAGTTTCCATGTCAGCGGAGCAGATGATGTAAACGTGATGCGTTCCTGGCAGGCTCCCTCTCTACAGGAGCTCTAGCCATGGGACGCATGGTCCCTGACTAAGTCTGGCCTCAGCGGCTGAAAGCTTGGGGATCGAGTAAACTCTGTTATTATTCTGCGTGTAAGTTTCCCCTCAAAACAAGCAAACCCTACTTCATATTTGCACATTTATCCTCTTTGTGTGACAGGGGTTCAAGGAGTTTTGTGCCCATGAAAATCTATGGGTTGTTGGTATGGGAAGTATTATGGTAGAGGGAAGACTTGGGGACTGGAGACAGAGTCCCCAACCATTACAAGAGCAAATTCATTTATAGGTCAGCTCAGAGGATCTCAACTCAGTCTAGCTGAAATGCTGTATCATACAGTGTATTGATTGTCTGGTGCTATGTAACAGATCACATGAAAATAGCAGCTTAAAACAATAAACATTCCTCACAATTTCTGTGAGTCAAGGATTTGGAAGTGCCTTGGGAAATTCTGGTTCTGGGTCACTCACGTGGTACTCAAGATATTGGCCAAGGCTGCAGTCATCTGACGGCCTGACTGAGGCTGGAGGGTCCACTTTCAAGGTGGATCAGTCACGTGGCTGCCAAGGTTGTGCCTGTTGTTGGAGAGAAGCCTCAGTTCCTTCCATATGGATCTATCTATACTGCTCACAGAAATTAGGGGATATTTCAAAATGAATTATGAAGTGATTAAAAAATTTTTTGATTTTTTTGATTAAACAAGAACATCAGAAAAGCAAATGACAATGAAAAGAAAGTTGTTAAATTATGCAAATGAGATGCAAATCCAACTTTTATTTCATTGATGAAAATGCACTGTACAAAAGGCTGAAAGTACTGGAGTATCTGCATGTTCCCTGGCCCCCTAATTTTTGTGTATATATGAATTTGCTTGTATAGGCATACACTCTTTTTGGAAGGATACTCAGAAACTGGTGATGGTAGGTGTCCTGGGTGAAGAAATTAGATGGCTGTTGGACAGAGATGGAAGAGGGACTTATGTGATTTTTACATTTTTCTTCTTCCTCTTTTTTATTTATTAAGTGGAATGTGGGGAGGCAGAGACAGACTCCCGCATGCGCCCTGACTGGGATCCACCCAGCAAGCCCTCTACCAGGCGATGCTCTGCCCATCTGGGGCTGCTGCTCCGTTGCTCTGCAACTGAGCTATTTTAGCACTTGAGGCAAGGCCATGAAGCCATTCTCAGCACCCAGGGCCAACTTGCTCAAACCATTCAATCCATGGCTGCAGGAGGAAAAGAGAGAGCTGGGGTGTGTGTGGAGAAACAGATAATCGCTTCTCTTGTGTGTCCTGACCAGGAATTGAACCTGGGACTTCACACATCAGCAGCTTATGCTCTACCACTGAACCAACTGGCCAGGGCCCTCTTTGTTTTTAATCGTGGTAAAGTACACATACCATAAAATTTACCATCTTAATTATTTTTAGTGTACAGTTCTGTGGCATTAAGTGCACTCACACTGTTGTGCAACTATCATGACCATCCATCTGCAGATATTTTTATCTTGCAAAACTGAAACTTGACCAATTTCTGCTCCCCCAGCCCTTGGCAACCACCACTCTACTTCCTGTTTTTGTGAATCTGACCACTCTGGCACCTTCTACAAGGGGATCATACAGTAATTGCTCCCTGGGGCTAAGTATTCAACTTTAAATTCTCAGTATTCACCAATACTCTAGTACTTTAGAAATCCAAGCCAAGCTTAGAAAATCCAAATTTTTATACTTTTTTCATTGTAGCATTATTTACAATAGCCAAGATATAGAAGCAACTCAAGAAACCATCAACAGACAAATGGATAAGAGAAAGTTGTGGCACACATGTACAATAGAATATTGCTCAGTCATAAAAACAATTGAAATCTTACCATTTGCCACCACATAGATAGACCTAGAGGGTTTTACACTAAGTGAAATAAGTCAGACAGAAAGACAAGTACCATATGATTTCACTTATATGTGGAATCTAAAGAAAAAAGCAAAGACTCATAGATACAGTGAACAGACTGATTGGCAGAGGGGATGGCTGTTCTGTGGCTGGCTGGGTGAAATGGTGAAGGGATTAATAAGTACAAATCAGTAGTTACAATATAGTCAAGGGATGTAAATTACAGCATAGGGAATATAGTCAATAATAACGATGGTGCCAGGTGGGTACTAGAAGTATTGAAGAAATACTTTGTAAAATATATGATTGCCTAAACACTATGCTCTACATCTAAAAGTAATACAAAATGATATTGAATGTAGACTATAACTGAAAAATAAACAAAAAAAGCTATGTTCTTATGCTTTGTGTACATTTTTTTTGCCATCAAGAGTCAACAGGCCCTGGCCGGTTGGCTCAGCGGTAGAGTGTCGGCCTGGTGTGCGGGGGACCCGGGTTCGATTCCTGGCCAGGGCACATAGGAGAAGCGCCCATTTGCTTCTCCACCCCCCCCTCCTTCCTCTCTGTCTCTCTCTTCCCCTCCTGCAGCCGAGGCTCCATTGGAGCAAAGATGGCCCGGGCGCTGGGGATGGCTCCTTGGCCTCTGCCCCAGGCGCTAGAGTGGCTCTGGTCGCGGCAGAGTGACACCCCCCCCACCCGGAGGGGCAGAGCATCGCCCGCTTGTGGGCAGAGCTTCGCCCCTGGTGGGCGTGCCAGGTGGATCCCGGTGAGTCAACAGAGTGCTTTTCAGGCTTGCAGGCATCCCCAAACTACGGCCCACGGGCCGCATGCGGCCCCCTGAGGCCACTTATCTGGCCCCCGCTGCACTTCCAGAAGGGGTACCTCTTTCATTGGTGGTCAGTGAGGGGAGCACTGTATGTGGTAGCCCTCCAACGGTCTGAGGGACAGTGAACTGGCCCCCTGTGTAAAAAGTTTGGGGACCCCTGCTTTAATGTAAGTATAACGCAATATAATATAACTGCCCAAATCTTCTTGTAATAAGGACAGATTTCATGTAAGTGTTGCCAGAACCATAGCCGACCTCATGGTGGCACTCCAGCATTGTTAGAATGAAAGGCTCTGGACTCATCTTACTAACCTCTAAGTGAGCAGTTCACATTGAAGCAAAGAGTTGGTTTGAACTCTATGTCCATAGACCCCCACAATTAAACTTCCTGAGGAGAATTTACAGAGGAGGATATGCTTTTCTGTTTTTAAATCTGCTCTATCTTAAGGCTGGATTAACAGTACAGGTGTTCAAAATTAACCAAAGTAATATCCTCATTATTAATATCTAGCATTTATTAGTGTCTTAAATATGTGAATACAGTTTTCAGTACCTTTCATATTCCATGAGCTCAATAAACCCTCACAACAACCCTATGAGATCAATAATCTTGTTTTTCTGAGGATAAAACTGAGGCTCAAAGATATTAAGGAGCTTATTTCGCAAATCACACAGGCAGTAAGGAGCCATGTTGCATTTTTATACAATCTGTTTGATTCCAGAAGTTAAGCTCTTTAAACAAAGCTGCACTGCCTCATATTAATTTTTTGGTATTTTGCTTCATATTATTGACGCCAAGATTAAAACAGTAACAAATGAAAAGTGGTTTCCTTCAGAAATACATTGTTTGGCATGGCATGGTTTATTTATTTTTTAGTTTTCCCATTGAGAGACAGAGAGAGAGAGGGAGAGGAAAAAGAAAAAAAAGCATCAATTCATTGTTCCACTTAGTTGTGCAGCCATTGATTGCTTCTTGTATGGTCCCCGACCAGGGCTTGAACCAGCATCCTTTGGGTGTAGCTGGCACCATCAGGGATCAAGCCAGCGACCCTGGGATTGAACTGGTGACTTTGGCCCTCTAGGACCATGCTCTATATTCAGTGTGCCACTGGCCAGCACATATTTGAAGCCTCTTACTGAAACATTTTGCCACATAAGAGAAACAAGATATTTACATAGCACTAAAGTATGTCTCACAAGGTATTTATCAATTACAAAGAGAAAATAAATTTACAGTAGTGAAACCTTGCAGATATTATGTTAATTAAATAATCAAAGTATAAATAATAAAGGGACTATGGTAAAATATCAGTATTTGTGCCATAGAGAGATTCTTTTCCTTTTAGAGGGGAAAAACCAAAGAGACAAGGGAGGCTTTGTTGACATCATTGGTCAGCAATGAAGCCTATCTCTGATCTCCATCTGTAAAAGCCCAAATTCCACAAAGATTTCCAAATAAAACATTTACCTTTCTAAGGGGTGTTGAATTGTGGGTGAACCATAGGTTCTATAAAAAGAAAGACTCCCAAAAGAAAAACACAGTAACAAACTCCAGAATAATGTTAGTATACTGAGCATAGGTTCTAAAGGTGGGAGTTAGTTTTCCTTCTACATTATTTAATTAAGGGAGTCAAATCATATTTATAAAGCATTTTTAAAATGCCTTACAGACTTTGAAACCAAAAAGCTTCTCTGCATTTTGGGGATTACTGTCAGCATTTTGTATATTCTCAGCCCAAGATAATTACCAATGTTTTGTTGTTGTTTTTTTTTTTTTGTATTTTTCTGAAGTTGGAAACGGGGAGGCAGTCAGACAGACTCCCGCATGCGCCCGACCGGGATCCACCCGGCATGCCCACCAGGGGGCGATGCTCCGCCCATCTGGGCCCTTGCTCTGTTGCATCCAGAACCATTCTAGTGCCTGAGGCAGAGGCCACAGAGCCATCTGCAGCGCCCGGGCCATCTTTGCTCCAATGGAGCCTTGGCTGCGGGAGGGGAAGAGAGAGACAGAGAGGAAGGAGAGGGGGAGGGGTGGAGAAGCAGATGGGCGCTTCTCCTGTGTGCCCTGGCTGGGAATCAAACCTGGGACTCCTGCATGCCAGGCTGACGCTCTACCACTGAGCCAACCGGCCAGGGCCACCAATGTATTTTTTTTTTTTTTATTTTTTTTTTTTATATAATTTTATTTTTTTAATGGGGTGACATCAATAAATCAGGATACATATATTCAAAGATAACAAGTCCAGGTTATCTTGTTGTTCAATTATGTTGCATACCCACCACCCAAAGTCAGATTGTCCTCTGTCACCTTCTATCTAGTTTTCTTTGTGCCCCTCCCCACCCCCTATCCCTCTCCCATTCCCCCCTCCCCCCCCGTAACCACCACACTCTTATAAATGTCTCTTAGTTTCACTATTATGTCCCACCTACGTATGGAATAATACAGTTCCTGGTTTTTTCTGATTTACTTATTTCGCTTCGTATCATGTTATCAAGATCCCACCATTTTGCTGTAAATGTTCCGATGTCATCATTTCTTATGGCTGAGTAGTATTCCATAGTGTATATGTGCCACATCTTCTTTATCCAGTCATCTATTGATGGGCTTTTTGGTTGTTTCCATGTCCTGGCCACTGTGAACAATGCTGCAATAAACATGGGGCTGCATGTGTCTTTACGTATCAATGTTTCTGAGTTTTTGGGATATATACCCAGTAGAGGGATTGCTGGGTCATAAGGTAGTTCTATTTTCAGTTTTTTGAGGAACCACCATACTTTCTTCCATAATGGTTGTACTACTTTACATTCCCACCAACAGTGGATGAGGGTTCCTTTTTTTCCACAGCCTCTCCAACATTTGCTGTTACCTGACTTGCTAATAACAGCTAATCGAACAGGTGTGAGGTGGTATCTCATTGCCGTTTTGATTTGCATTTCTCTAATAGCTAAAGAAGATGAGCATCTTTTCATATATCTGTTGGCCATTTGTATTTCTTCCTGGGAGAAGTGTCTATTCATATCCTCTTCCCATTTTTTTATTGGATTGTTTGTTTGTTTGTTGTTGAGTTTTATGAGTTCTTTGTATATTTTGGATATTAGGCCCTTATCTGAGCTGTCGTTTGAAAAAATCATTTCCCATTTAGTTGGCTTTCTGTTTATTTTGTTATCAGTTTCTCTTGCTGAGCAAAAACTTCTTAGTCTGATGTAGTCCCATTCATTAATTTTTGCCTTCACTTCTCTTGCCATTGGAGTCAAATTCATAAAATGCTCTTTAAAACCCAGGTCCCTGAGTTGAGTACCTATGTCTTCTTCTATGTACTTAATTGTTTCAGGTCTTATGTTTAGATCTTTGATCCATTTTGAGTTAATTTTTGTACAGGGGGAGAGACTGTAGTCCAGTTTCATTCTTTTGCATGTGGCTTTCCAGTTTTCCCAGCACCATTTATTGAAGAGGCTTTCTTTTCTCCATTGTGTGTTGTTGGCCCCTTTATCAAAAATTATTTGACTATATATATGTGGTTTTATTTCTGGACTTTCTATTCTGTTCCATTGGTCTGAGTGTCTATTTTTCTGCCAATACCATGCTGTTTTGATTGTCGTGGCCCTATAATAGAGTTTGAAGTCAGGTCACCAATGTATTTTTTAAAAGGCATGTTCTTTTAGTGAGAAGGAGATGTGTGGAGAAGCCTTTTGTTCAATGTGTTGGTGTGTGCATGATTTACAGTGTAGTTAAGCGGCCCTGTTGCCCCAGCAGACCAGCTTCATCATGTGTCTAGTGACTTCAGATCATCAGTTCTGCTGGGAACAAATACCTCCTTAGGGATGTAAGAATATCATATCCCTGATCATTCCCACAAGCATAATATGACCCATTCTTATATAACAGTTGTTTTTCAGATCGAAGGAATTTTGCCCCTTATTATTTTTTTTAAGTGAGAGGAGGGGGGAGAGAAAGACTTCCACATGCACCCTGACTACGATCCACCTGGCAACCCGCATCCAGGGCTGATAGCTTGAATCAACCAAGAGGAGAAGAGAGAGAGAGAGAGAGGAGGGGGAGGGGAAGAGAATTATTGCTTCTCCTGTGTGCCTTGACTGGGGATTGAACCTAGGACTTCTGCATACTGGGCTGATGCTCTATCTACAGAGCCAACTGGCCAGGACCTTGCCCCTTATTTTTTACATCATTACTCTTGGAGCTAAAATCCAATTACAAATATTGATCAACTTATGACCATTCGACTTTACGACCACAATCGCTAGCCACAACTGCTCTGCATCTGGCAGCGCAAGCGTTGCCCAGCTGGGCGTAGGACAGTACGGACCAGCTTCCGGCAGCACTACCATCTCCGTGTGCACCATTTTAACTGTTATCCCAGACTCGGTACAGCAATTTGTGTTTTGTGTCTCGGATATTTTTCATCAAACCCCTCCCAAGATGTCTACCAAGAGGAAATTGTCTTTGCAAATATTAAACCAGTTGTATTGGTAATGCAGTGTTTTACTTAAACCTGACGAATGTAAAAACAAACAAAATGGTGTAGAGATGATACAAATGGCATAAAATGAACAAAGAAAATTATATAACAATAATGAAAGAAAATATGATAAAATATGACAAAGATTTTTATAACATCATTTCACAGTACTGTATAGATAGCCTACTCAACTTATGACCAAATCGTGTAATAACTGGTCTGTTAGAACCAATCGTGGTCGTAAGTCGAGCACTAGGTATAAATAAATACAAGGCAAATCTAATATTACTTAGGAAGGATTTTGTTATTCAGTAGCTAATCATTGGAATACGTTTGTTAAGCTATAATTGTGCTGCTTAAAAGATATACAAAGTCTGATAACTCAAAATGTAAAATGAAAATACCTATGTAGACAAACAGGTAATGAACATTATCCAAAAAATACTTTAAGTCTCTATATCAAAATCTTATTAGGAATCTAAAAAATCCTTCAAAGTGTCTACTTTTGGCCCAGCAACCCTACTTCTAGGAACTTAACCTAAGTAAACATCTCCAACCATCTGAAAATACTTATGCATAAGGTTAATTATTGCAGCATTGTTTGTAGTTGAAAAATATTAAAGACAACCTAAATACTCATGTAGAGGACAGTGGTTGGATAAACTATGGTACAAACACATTATAGAGCACTATACATCTGTAAAAAAAAATGAAATGAAGATTTCTGCCAACTGCTATGGATTTTAGTGAAGTACAAAGAGTATCAAAGTATACTTCTTTTTATGTAATATAAAAAGGGAAGGGACAGAACACACATGTGACTGTTTTTTGACCAAAAAGGAAACAGGAAGGATAAACAAGAAACTAATCACATGGGTTACTTACAGGTGGTGGGTGCGAGTGAGGGCACCGAGGAGAGGCCGGAGTGGTATTTCTCTTGAATGTTCCTTTGTGTGTGGTTCTCCCTTTTGGAGCCATGTTAACGATTCATATACTAAAAATAAAATAAAACATACACGAATAGGGGAATCCTAAATTGGAATACAAACAAGCCAACCTAACAGTTTCAAACACATCATATAATCACACTGAAAAGCAGGTATGCATAGGGGCGAGGGGGAACTAACTCAACCCAAGTAACTTTAGAATACCACTTATTTCACTCTACACTTTGAGACTAAAGAAAAATACAAATTGCAAATAAATATTAAACTCTAATTGAGTTTTGTTTTTTTTTTGTATTTTTCTGAAGCTGGAAACGGGGAGAGACAGACAGACTCCCGCATGCGCCCGACCGGGATCCACCTGGCACGCCCACCAGGGGCGATGCTCTGCCCTCCAGGGGGCGATGCTCTGCCCCTCTGGGGCGTCGCTCTGCCGCAACCAGAGCCACTCTAGTGCCTGGGGCAGAGGCCAAGGAGCCATCCCCAGCGCCTGGGCCATCTTTGCTCCAATGGAGCCTTGGCTGCAGGAGGGGAAGAGAGAGACAGAGAGGAGGGGGGGAGCGGAGAAGCAAATGGGCGCTTCTCCTATGTGCCCTGGCCGGGAATCGAACCCGGGTCCCCCGCACGCCAGGCCGACGCTCTACCGCTGAGCCAACCAGCCAGGGCCTCTAATTGGGTTTTATTGCCATAATTTAGGTTATTTTGGGATAGCAATTCCTTTTATTTTAGGGATGAGGAGGGGTGATAGTGAGGCAGACTCCCATATGCACCCCAACTGGGACCCACCTGGCAGCCTGTCTTGGGCTGATGCTTGAGTACCAAGCTATTTTTAGCACCTGAGGCTGACGTGCTCAGGCTAACCGAGCTTATCCTAAGTGCCTGGGGCCATGCTTCTCCTGTGTACCCTGACCAGGAATCAAACCTGGCATATCCATACACCATGCTGATGCTCTATACACTGAGCCACCAGCCGGGGCTGTGGTAACAATTCTAAAACTAGTTTCTGTATATTCTAGGATTGGGTAAATAAGTAAATATGTGACAATTTTCTCACAGACAAAAGAGAGTTACAAATATGGACAGAGAGAAGAATAGCATTAAGTCTATAGATTGGATTAGATTTGTATGTGACAGTATGAACTTATAGTTTTTAATATACACAGATATGGATGTGTGTATACATATATATCCTAGCTATGTTCATTGGGAGAGCCCAGAAGCAATGAACACACCTAGAACCCAGAACTTGGCTTCTAAATTCTGTGTGCTACTTACAGAAATCAGAGCTTTTTCGAGAATTGGCCAATTCTAGCACTAGAACTGGGAAAGAACAAGGTGAATTTTAAACATTATATTAAGCTAGTAAGTTAGGAAGTGCTCAAAGAATGGTGAGACTTGTCAAAATGACAAAGTAAATCATCAACAAAACAAAAAGGCAACCTCCTGAACGGGAGAAGATATTTGTGAATGATATATCTGATAAGAGGTTAATATCCCAAATATATAAATAACTCATACCAAACAATCTGATTAAAAATGGGCAGAGTACATAAACAGACATTTCTCCAAAGAGGACATGCAGATAGCTAACATAACAATGACAAGATGCTGAACATCATTAATCATAAGGGAAATGCAAATCAAAACCACAGTGAGATATCACCTCACACCTGTCAGGAGGGCTATTATCAGTCAACAAACAACAAGTGTTGGTGAGAAAGTGGTGAAAAGGAAATCCCTGTGCATTTTTGGTGAGATTGTAAATTGGTGCAGCCACTATGGAAAAGAGTATCGAAGTTCTTCAAAAAATTAAAAATAGAACTACCATATGATCCAGAAATGCCACTTCTGGGTATTTATCTGGAGAAATTGAAAACACTAATTCAAAAAGATATATGCAACCCTATGTGCATTGCCGCATTATTTACAATAGCCAAGATATGGAAGCAATTTAGGTATCCATCAGCAGATGAATGGATAAAGATGATGTGGGACATATATATAGTGAAATATTACTTATCCAAAAACAAAACTTGGCATTTGTAACAACATGGATGGACCTAGAGGAGATTATGCTAAAATAAATAAGTGAGACAGAGAAAGATAAATACTATATGATTTCTCTTATAGTGGAATCTATAAAATAAAATAAGTGAACAAACAAAGCAGAAACAAACTCAGAAATATAGAAGACAAACTCATTGATACAACTGTTTGATGGAAAAGGGTTAAGGGGTAGGTGAAAAGGTGAAAGGTATTAATAAGAATAAATGATCAGTTATTAAAATAGTTATGGGGATGTACAGCATAGGGAATGTAGTCAATAATATCATAATAACTATGTATTATGCTAGAAGAGTACTAGACTTTTTGTGGTGACCATTTTGTAAAGTACATAACTGTCTAGTCATTATGCTGTAAACCTGAAACTAATATAGTATTTTCAACTGTAATTGAAAAAAATGTTAATGCTTGAAATTTAAAAAAATACAAACACGAAAAGTGACAAAGAGCTATACTGAAAGTACTTCAAGTAGCCATAGCTGAGACAATTAATCATAAAAATAAATAATGGTAGAAACATATAATCTGTTGAATAAAATGAGAATACATAGCATATAAATAAATAAAAGAGTAAATATATAAATGTGGGAGAAGAAAAAGTGAGTCCTTACAGTAGAGTGTCAACCATAAAGAAGGAGGAATCATAGAATTAGAAAATCACTATTTGGCAAATGTCAGAATAATCACTGAATCATCGATGGATAATTAAACGAATGGGTGAAATTTGGATGAGCAACAGGATCTCTATAAGGTAATTAAGGGTGTTCTCATTTGATAGTTCTTAATTTCAAAGAGAAAAGTAGTAAGTCTATAGTGGAGAAATTTGCCAGATGCCATGTAACAAAATGATCTAAGTAAATGATAAAGCAAATGTGTTAAATACTAATATTTAGGAAATCTTGGTGAGGGGTTTACAAGAAATTTTTTGTGCAAGAAATTTTTTGTACTATTTTTACCACTTTTCTATAAGTCTCAAATTATGTCAAAATAAAAAATTAAAAAGGAAGGTAATTAAAGCATTTCCTAGGAGTGTTCTAAGCTACATCAAGAGAAAGGCTGTAATTAACATAATAGGAAGCAAATTCTGCTGCCCCTTTAGCAGAACAGCGTATGGAAAGCCATCATTGGAAGTGGGGTGACAGGAGGGCAAAACACTTATTAGATGTTCCTTTTCACAAAAATTTTAAAATACACAGTTTGTTTTTTAAAATTTGTAAACCCATTGGAAAAGAGTTTTGATAGGACTTTTGAAAAACCTCTGTCATGTACCATGGATAAATTCTGTTTCTAGTCATAAAAAAGAAAAGATTGGATAAACACTTCATCCAATCTCTAGGAGACTTAAAAATCAATAAATCGCCTGACCAGGCAGTGGTGCAGTGGATGGGGCATCAGATTGGGATGCAGAGGACACAGGTTTTTTTTTAAAATATTTTATTTATTGATTTTTAGAGAGAGGGGAGAGAGAGAGAAGGAGGAGGAGCAGGAAGCATCAACTCCCATATGTGCCTTGACCAGGCAAGCCCAAGGTTTCGAACCGGCAAACTCAGTGTTCCAGGTCGACGCTCTATCCCACTGCGCCACCACAGGTCAGGCAAGGAGGACACAGGTTTTAAACCCCAAGGTTGCCAACTTGAGAGTGGGCTCAGCAGCTTGAGTGTAGGGTCACTGGCTTGAGCATAGGATCGTAGACATGACCCCATGGTCGCTGGCTTGAGCCCAAAGATCACTGGTTTGAGCCCAAAGGTCACTGACTTGAGACCAGGGTCACTGGCTTGAGCAAGGGGTCACTTGCTCTGCTGTAGTCCACCCCCCCCAGTCAGGGCACATATGAGAAAGCAATCAATGAGCAACTAGGGAGCCGCAACAAAGAATTGATTCTTCTTATCTTTCTCCCTTCCTGTCTGTCTGTCCCTATCTGTCCCTCTCTCTGTCTCACTCTCTTTGTCACGAAAAATCAATAAATAAAAAAATTAGAAATAAAATAATTTCTGTTCTCTTCCCAGATAGTAAACTTAATTAGAAAATTCTGATTATAATGGCAGTTATAAAGTTTTAATGATACTGATGCAGAGACATACTCCAAACTGTATTTTTTCTCTTACATAGAGAAAAGTATATAATCATTGAGAGAACTGTCCTAGGTAATGAAGTGATAATATGATTACTGTGATGACTGGAAAAATACTATTCTCAATATTATTATTTTTTTTATTTTTTTTTATTTATTCATTTTTAGAGAGGAGAGAGAGAGAGAGAGAGAGAGAGAGAGGAGGGAGGAGCAGGAAGCATCAACTCCTATATATGCCTTGACCAGACAAGTGCAGGGTTTTGAACCGGCGACCTCAGTGTTCCCAGGTCTACGCTTTATCCACTGTGCCACCAGAGGTCAGGCAATTCTCAATATTATTTATGTTTGTTAGTCCTTTAATCTCACTGCAATCTTGAAGGAGATGCTACTATTAAACTCAGTTTATAATTGAGAAAACTGAGGTTCTCAAATTTTCTTGATTAACTGTGCTCTCAGTGTCCCAGTACTTTTTGCATGGCAACTCAGGCCAAAAGAAACACCTAATAATTCCATTGATTAAGTTGTTTGAGCCAAATATCTTAACACATATTTATGATTTCACAATTTAGTAGCCATAGAAAAATGCATATAAATTGAAAGAGAAAATAGTACTCTTAGCCTGTTGAGTGCCGCACACATCTCAAACCTTGAGCTCCAATTGGACACTGCCATGCTCACTTCCTACTCCGCTCTGATGTTCACACAGCACTTGAGTTTCATCATAGCAACTGCAGAAAACCTAGCTTTGCCAAGATATGTTATCATTAAAAGGATAACAGTTTAGCCTGACCAGGCGGTGGCGCAGTGGATAGAGCATCGGTCTGGGATGCGGAGTACCCAGGTTGGAGACCCTGAGGGTGCCAGCTTGAGCGTGGGCTCATCTGGTTTGAGCAAAAGCTCACCAGCTTGGACCCAACGTCGCTGGCCCAAGCAAGGGGTTACTCAGTCTGCTGAAGGCCCGTGGTCAAGGCACATAAAAAAAAAATAATAGTTTAATGTTGAAATGATGATCTCACATAATTTTCAACAGAGGTGTTACCCTTGAAAATTAAAAATATTTTATGTTTTTCCCATGGACATGCTGCTGGGGCACCCTGGGGTGCCTTGGGGCACAGTTTGAGAACTATGGATCTAACGGTTTTGAGGATACAATTTTTGGAGAAAAATCAAGATCAGGTTGTCATAGTTGATATTTAAAAATCAGTATAAATGTTAAAATTGTATAAAGAAGTAATATTTTTAAAGTCTTGCTCTCCATGTGTCTTTTAAATGCATGTCTCTTTTTGTGGCAGCTCTATAAATTCATTTGACAATCAATAGTTAGTTCTAATCCACAGTAACTGTTTGTAGATTTTTGAAAGTGGTGACAAGGCATACAGGTGACCAACATGCAGAGCTCGTTTGGGTAACCTTCGGTCTCATTAGGTTTTCTGGAGAACTGAACCCAGATACTGTATGGGACATTCCTTATTCCTCTGGTCCAGACAGCTTTGTTGAGCCTGGTGTCAACGCACGCACCTGGAGTTCCCATTCCCTTCAGAGCAAATTCCACAATCTCTGAGTGACCAAAGGGCATGCTTCTTGAAACCCACTCTATGGAGGAGCTTGTAAACGTTGATGGTGTATTCTCTGGTCACTATCTCACTAATGGCAGAATGGCCCTTCTTGCCACTCTTCTTTGCGGAATCCATTTTCAGGCCCAAGTTGAAAAAAAAGTAAATGCATGTGTTTTATTGTTTTGTCTAATTGCTTTGGGATGGACTTCTATCTTACATAAAACAAAACAGAAACAATCATCTGACATGAACAATCAACTATTAACATCATGTAGGTCAAAGGTAAATGGTTGCATAGAGAAAGTGAGAAGCAAGGACAGTATATAATAAATGTTTCAGCCGGTATACATGTAATAAAAATATTTTATAACACCAACCGCATCAGGTGAACTCAAGGAGATTTGCAAGTTTAATTGAGCCTTTCTTTTAAACAAATTCACTACTTGAAATTTTGAATGTTCTGAACCAATGTATAAGGAACTTGATTTTTTGTGAAAGAAGATTATCTGATAGTCCGTCATACATTTAAAGTATGATGCGGTTCACTGAAATTAAGATGTATGCCTAATTTTTTGAACATATTATTTTATAAAGTATCTCTATATTGTTTATATTGCATTCTGAGTTTTCTGTCTTTTAGGAGGATAAGAAGAAAAACACTCATTTCCTAAACTGTATATAAAGGGAAACTGAGAGAGAAAAGTAATGAGTTTATTTAGCATTGCACAGAGAAAAATCAGAAGGCATCATTTATTCATATGGGCTATAAAAATGCATGTAATAAATCAGGTATGGCATGTTAGTATCTAACAGCCATAGTTCCTTTCACAATAAGGTGAGGATATATAACAATAAATAAAAATCAAAAGTGCCCATTTTACATGATTTTGTATTAGAGTTAGTGTATGTAATTTTTGCCCAAGAATTAAAAAGTCAGTTCTAGCAACATAGTCACAGTAATGCCAGCATATAGTATCCCATGAGTGATGTGATTGCAAGAGACTTAACGACAGACAGATGGAAGGAGTTGCTTGCTTCTGTTTGACTCCTATAGCCATGACACAGGGTTTACTTTGATTAGAGCAACTTCAGCTTATATTAAAAGCATAAAGAACCAAGAAAGTTCCACTTCACTTTGCCATTATAATTTTGATGGCAGATTGACTCAGCAAAGCTACAAGTCCCAAAACATTGACCAAAGCACCTCTTAGACATCTTAGTAAAGTTATTCTGTAACCTAGATTGAAATAATGTGATCATATCTTCCTTTGGGTCTCTGTTACTTTAATTATAAAGAGATGACAGAGCAACACCTCCATAGTCAATCAGATGCATGTCTCCCCTTTCTTTTCACTGCTCAGATCGAGTACCTGGGATTCTTTTTTTTTTTTTTTTTTTTTTTTTCATTTTTCTGAAGCTGGAAACAGGGAGAGACAGTCAGACAGACTCCCGCATGCGCCCGACCGGGATCCACCCGGCACGCCCACCAGGGCGATGCTCTGCCCACCAGGGGGCGATGCTCTGCCCATCCTGGGCGTCGCCATGTTGCGACCAGAGCCACTCTAGCGCCTGAGGCAGAGGCCACAGAGCCATCCCCAGCGCCCGGGCCATCTTTGCTCCAATGGAGCCTTGGCTGCGGGAGGGGAAGAGAGAGACAGAGAGGAAAGCGCTGCGGAGGGGTGGAGAAGCAAATGGGCGCTTCTCCTGTGTGCCCTGGCCGGAATCGAACCCGGGTCCTCCGCACGCTAGGCCGATGCTCTACCGCTGAGCCAACCGGCCAGGGCTTACCTGGGATTCTTTAAGGTAGAAATAAAGGCATTTCTTTCTCTGGGTCTTTGGGAAAAGCAGGGAAATCTAAGGTAATATTGATGGAGAAGTGGTATTTTTATAGATCCAATACTAGCTGTATTGTTCAGATGTCCTGACAACAGTTCTCAAGACTGTGAGTCTAGTTCACTATCTAAAGTTTCATTTAAGTAACATGATGAATTGGCAAAAAGAGGATGGGGAAGCATGCGAAAAGGTTTGTATAACAAAGCACCATAAATCATCTCTGGTACAGTGGGCTCCCTCTCTCTCAGCCTGTGAGCTTGTCAGAGGAGTTGCAAGGAGAAGGATGAGAGAGAAAATAGGGTCTTTCAACTTTAGGGTTACAACATCCTACAAACCAGGAATGCCATTTACTCCCAACCAAATCCTTCCTGAGGTGTCATTCATTTATTCGTTTAGGAAAAACCAACAAGTGAGTGCCGATTATGTGCAAGACTATTCTAAACACTACTGGAAGGGGAGAGGAGGAGGGAAGATGAGTAAGACACAGTACATGCCTTACTATATTTCCCCCGAAATAGGACCTTTTATTTGTCACCATTAAAGTCTGAATTTTAAACAGATTCTTGGATCGAGGGCTCATATCCATCAGCCTGTTCAGCTTCAGCACCTGTCTCTCCCCAGCAGCTTTTTCAAAACTGCTACCCTCACTCTTCAGCTCTTCGAGTTTTGAAAATTCAAACAGGCTTCTTCAGCATTCCGACTTTTCTAACGAAGACATCATGGAGTAGACAAATAGATTTTCAAGCCTTTTCTATGTCTTTCCCATGCTATCTGGGAT